>NC_091319.1:1344692-1424692 GCF_038502225.1 Cherax quadricarinatus
TGAAGGGTTGGGGGATGTAGTTTGGGTGGAGACGCCTGATAGTGGAAGGTTAGAGTTGGTTGCTCTAGTCTAGACCACGGTGGAAGACTCTTTACCAAATATTACAGTGTTTATGAGATAAAACCTGGGGCCTCCCTCCATTTACACCACTGAAAAACACTAAGAGAATAATATTGTTAAAGTAGATATGCATATATATATGTGTGTGTGTGTGTGTGCTTGCGTGATGGTGTATGAGGGATATTAATAGATGTAGCAGTCAGTAGCAGGTGAACGCTGGCAACCTTGTGAAGGCAGGCCAGGGTAAGGTGGTGCTGGTCGCTTCTCCGTTACACTCGCTCACTTACAGAGGGTGGGTCCGGTTGTGCTCTTCTCTGGCTCCTCTGCCCTTCCCTGCAGTGTCAGTGCTCTTGTGTACTTGCTCCTTCAGTTATTGCCTCTTCTGCCGGGGCTTTACCTCCCTCTTGGCATTGTTCTAGTGTATACCGGAGTCAGGTAGCACTGTCTTGCCTGGATACTCTCGCGCTGCGGAAGATTCAAGTTTTTCGTAAAAAAAAAAAAAAATGTTGATGGCTAAGGAGTTTTCGTACCAGTGAAAGGCTTTGTGGCGCTTATGAAAGGCGTTGCAGGAGCGCTTGGTGTGGTTTCTGGTGCCATTAATATCGATTTTGTGGAGCTCGGAGATGGGTGGTGGTGGGTCGTGGCGATGATGGGAGAGTTTTCTCCTATAATGTTCATGTTATAGTAGCATTCTGTGATGGTGATAGTTTTGTGAAACCTGTAATTGGTGATAATATCTTGGACGCAATGCAAGTAGTAATGACGTTTTTTTTTTTTGTGGCACCAGTAATACGTTTTTCGTGGCACCGGTAATAGTGATATTTTTGTAGCATCGGTAATAGCGATAGTTTTGTAGCACCGGTAATACTGATAATTTTGTGTGGCATCGGTAATAGCTATTTTTTGTGGCACCGGTAATAGAGATATTTTTGTGTGGCACCGGTAATAGCGATATTTTTGAAACACCGGCAGTGCCGATATTTTTGTGGCAAAGGAATATAATGATATTTTTATATCACCGGTAATAATGTTATTTTTGTGGTACCGGCATGGCGATATTTTTGTGGCATTAATGGCGCTATTATGGTGCCGGTAATGGAGTTATTTTTGTGGCCGCGGTAATGGCGTTATTGTGGCACTGTTAAGAGCGTTATTTTTTTTACAGCATTGAGTCGAAATCTCGATATTTCTTGTGGCACCAATAATGGCGATATTTTTGATGGTACTTCTAATACCGATTTTTTTTTTTTTTGCATTGAGACTGGAAAGAATATTTTTGTGATATACTGCGTGTGGTAATGATGTTTTTGCAGTGGTAATATCGTATAGACATACTGACATTTGAAATGTTTTGTAGACATACTGGGAGTTGTAATAGTTTGCAGACAAAATAGGGCTTGCGGTATTTTTGTGGTACTAGGAGTATTGGTAATTTTTTTTGGGGGGGGGGGGGAATTTCTGGAAGTAGTAATATGTTTGGGGGATACTGGGAGTGTTGGTAATATTTTTTTTATATTCTAAGTGTTGGTAATATTTTTGATACTGGGAGTGATGGTAACATTTATTTTATATACTGAGAATTGGTAATATTTCTGATATACTGGGAGTGTTGGTAATATTATCGTGATACTGAAAGTGTTGGTAATATTTTGTGATACTGGGGGTGTTGGTAATATTTCGTAATACTGGGAGTGTTGGTAATATTATTGTGATACTGAAAGTGTTGGTAATATTTTTTTGTGATTCTGGGAGTGTTGGTAATATTTTTGTAATACTAAGAGTGCTCATAATATCTTGGTATTACCGAGTGTTGGTAATATTTTTGTGGAATACTAGAAGTACTGATAATAGTTTTTTTTTTTTATTCGCCGGTATTCTTATTTTATGTATTAATAAGTGTCGGTAATTTTTTGTGATGCTGGGATATTGGAAATATTTTTGTGATTTACTGGGAGTGTCGGTAATATTTTGTGACACTAGGAGTGTTGGTAATAATTCAGTGATGTTGCTACTAGGAGTGCTGGTAATAATTTTGTGATGTATTAGGAAATGTTGGTAATATTTTGGGCATACTGGAAGTGTTGATACTATTTTTGATATACTAGTAGTGTTGGTAATATTTTTTGTGATGTTCTGGTAGTGTTGGTAACTTTTTTTGCGATGTACTGGTCGTGGACCGGGCCGCGGGGGCGTTGATCCCCGGAATGACCTCCAGGTAACCTCCAGGTGTTGGTAATATTTTTGTGATGTACTAGTAGTGTTGGTAATATTTTTTGCGATGTGCTAGTAATGTTGGTAATATTTTTGTGATGTACTGGTAGTGTTGGCAATATTTTTTGCGATGTGCTAGTAGTGTTGGTAATATTTTTGTGATGTACTGGTAGTGTTGGTAATATTTTTTGCGATGTGCTAGTAGTGTTGGTAATATTTTTGCGATGTACTGGTAGTGTTGGTAATATTTTTACGATGTACTAGTAGTGTTGATAATATTTTTGCGATGAGCGAGACGTTGTGTACACTTTAAAGTTTGTGTGTGTTAATCATACTTGAAGGCCAGACTTGCCATCCACCGGGAGTGATGTTGATATTTCTGTGACAACCTGGATGTTGCGGGGCCGGTGTTTTGACAGTCTATCCTTGAAGAGTTGTCCTTGGTGATGGGCTTTTGATCTGGGGAACTGGAGTTTATTTGTTCTAGTCCACTCCTCTCCCCCTTGGAGTCAACCCGAATACCCATATCTTCTCTTGGATATTTTTGCATTATACTGTTGATATACTGACAAACTAGAAGTGTTGGTGGTGATATACTGACACACTAAAGCGTTGGTGGTAGCATACTGAAACACTAGAAGTGTTGGTGGTGATAAACTGACACTAGAAGTGTTGGTGGTGATATACTGACAAACTAAGCGTTACTGGTGATATACAAACTAGAAGTGTTGGTGGTGATATACTGACAAACTAGAAGTGTTGCTGGTGATATGCTGACAAATTAGAAGTGTTGATGGTGGTATACTGACAAACTAGAAATGTTGCTGGTGATATACTGACAAACTAGAAGTGTTGCTGGTGATATACTGACAAACTAGAAATGTTGCTGGTGATATACTGACAAACTAGAAATGTTGCTGATAACAGCCTGGCACACTAAAGTGATGTGCAGTAATATGTACGTGGAAGATACTTAAGGGTTTAGTCCCAAGAGTTTAGTCCCAGATCTTCTCTCTACAGTAACAGTGTACTGTGGTGTGAGAGGTATGGGAGGAAGTGTAAAATAAACTCAGTGAAATTCATGGGCGCTAGGGGCATAGTGTGAGCAACATCACTGGGCATAAACTACTCAACCTCATACCAGCAGATACTAATGTAGATGTCTTCCAGCGGAAACCGGATTATACCTGGAAACTATGAGCCCTGGTAAAGGACCGGGTCGCCTGGTTACCTGGAGGTTATTCCGGGGATCAACGCCCCCGCGGCCCGGTCCATGACCAGGCCTCCCAATGGATCAGGGCCTGATCAACTAGGCTGTTACTGCTGGCCGCACGCAGTCCAACGTACGAGCGACAGCCCGGCTGATCCGGCACTGACTTTAGGTATCTGTCCAGCTCTCTCTTGGAGGCAGCCAGGGGCTTATTGGCAATTCCCCTAATGCTTGATGGGAGGCTGTTGAACAGTTTTGGGCCCCGGACACTTATGGTGTTTTCCCTTAGTGTACCAATGGCGCCCCTACTTTTTATTGGGGGCATTTTGCATCGCCTGCCCAGTCTTTTACTTTCGTAGGGAGTGCTTTCTGTGTGCAGATTTGGGACCATTCCTTCCAAGATTTTCCAAGTGTAGATTATGATATATCTCTCCCTCCTGCGTTCCAACAAGTACAAGTCAAGTGCTTCCAAGCGTTCCCAGTAGTTAAGGTGCTTGACAGAACTTATACGTGCAGTAAAGGATCTCTGTACACTCTCTAGATCTGCGATTTCACCTGCTTTGAATGGAGATGTTAATGTACAGCAGTATTCCAGCCTAGAGAGAACAAGTGATTTGAAAAGGATCATCATTGGCTTGGCATCTCTCGTTTTGAAAGTTCTCATTATCCATCCTATCATTTTCTTTGCACGTGCGATCGTGGCACTGTTGTGATCTTTGAAAGTGAGATCCTCAGACATTACTACTCCCAGGTCCCTTACATTATTTTTCCGCTCTATTGTATGGCCGGAGTCAGTAGTATACTGTTCTAGTTATTATCTCCTCCAGTTTTCCATAACGGAGTAGTTGGAATTTGTCATCATTGAACATCATATTGTTTACCGTTGCCCACTGGAAAACTTTGTTTATATCTTCTTGGAGGTTAACCGCGTCCTCAGCAGATGACAGCCTCATGCAGATCCTAGTATCATCCGCAAAGGATGATACGGTACTGTGGTGTATATCTCTGTCTATGTCTGATATGAGGATAAGGAATAAGACGGGGGCGAGTACTGTGCCTTGTGGAACAGAGGCCAAAACTCCCTCCAGATAGACTTCCTGCCTCCCTCCAGGTGTGGAAGAGGAAACTGGATCACTACTTCCGCAGTGTGATAGATCAACATGGCTGTGATAGATGTTACAGCATCTGGGATCTCATCTGAGTTTAAGTTCTTCCTCCCAGAGAACACCTGAGTGCTCATGCTAATGGTACTTTGGATGTCTTTATAAATAACGCATTCCAGGAATAGTAGTGTGATGAAGGTCAGGGGAAGAGGTGAGGTGAAGTCAGAGGACAGGTCAAGTGAAGAGATAAGGAGAATCAGAAGACAGGAGAAATGTGAGAAGGCCAAACAAAAGGTCAGGTGAAGATCAGAAGACATGCCAGGTGAAGAAGTAAGAAGGTCAGAAGATAGACCAGGTGAAGTAAGGCCAGAAGACAAGCCAGGTGAAGTAAGGAGGTCATAAGACAGGTCAGGTGAAGTAAAGAGGTCAGAAGACAGGCCAAGTGATGAAGTAAGGAGATCAGAAGACAGGCCAGGCGAAGTAAGGAGGTTAGAAGTCAGGCCAAGTGATGAAGTAAGCAGGTCAGAAGACAAACCAGGTGAAGAAGTAAGGAGGTCAGAAGACTGGCCAAGTGAAGAGATGATAGGAAGTGAAGGTCATGATACGTTACATGTGTTCCGAAGATTAGCGTAGTAAGCAGAAGTGACCATTGAATGGTGAAGGTATGAAATATTGATTCACTGGAATAAAGAAATTTATCAGCGTGGAAATTTATGAAATGTTTCGGGTGGAGACGAGCTTTTTCAAGTTTACATACTGCTAAGTTTTTCATTCCAAATGAGCGAACGTTACACGGTGCTGCACATCCACCTCCTGCCATGTGTTTCTGCTAGCGGCCTACAGCCCCACATAGCCACAACAACCTGGTTGATCAGGCACATTTTACTGGACTCTGGTCAGCAAGTTTATTTAGGTACAGGTACACATAAGTACAATTATCATACATAGTGTAGATTGCCTAGGATAACCTAAAATTGACTACTTCCATTGGGGCCTTATTATTTAAACCTTAAAAGTTAAAACAGCTAAGTAATTCAGCTGTGTGATCAGCTACAATAAAAGGAGATATACTAGGAATAAGGTACACTGAGTTATTTTAACATTAAAGATAGGATCGGCTTACAATAATAGGTACACTAATGTTAGGTATAAAAGAAATCACTTTCCTCCCTTTCTGTAGCTTCATTTATTAGGTACCTTATAGCTCTCGCCATGAACTGGCCTATGCTAGTACAGGCTTTGACATGTGCAGGCAGTCCGTTCCACCCTTTTATTGCTGTATAATAAAAGGTGTTTGAAGCCTGACCACCTACTGGGTACTACAAAACTGTGTTCACTTTCCCTAGTACCGTACTGGTTTTTTAAGCTGCTTTACTGTCAGGGTGCCCTCTTTTATTTATTTATTTATTTATTTCCAATTTGTGCACACATACAGAGGTACAAAAAAATACAGATAAGAGCAGTATGCCAAAGCCACTTATACTATGCATAGCATTACGGGCTGGCTTAAAATTAACTTAAGATTAACTAAGCAATGATTATTATTATTATTATAATCAAAAAGAAGCGCTAAGCTTTTAAAGACTTTTAAGACTTTTAAACACGAGTCCTGACTTTGCTTGATGAGTTGACCATTGGTATGATGAGGATTAATACGAACTACTCAGCAAGATCTGGTAGACCTAATGTAGTGCGTTTATATATATTTTTTAATATTGAATTGTGAGGAATGGCGGCGGCTGGCAGTGACGAGGGTGGTCGTGGCTGTGATCGTGGTGGCCTTGACGGTGGCCATGGCAGCGGCAGTGGCGGAGGGATGGTGGTAAATAAGACGAGACGCCACTCTGGTGTGTCCTTGACTTAGTGTATCGGCGCTGCTGAAGTCATTGGCTCTATGCTACCTGTAGGTTACCTGTAATCGCTTCCGAAGGTCGTTGCCCCCCGTGGCCCGATCCTTGATAGGCCCCAACGGAAATAAGTCACTGACTTATTTTTGGGTTATCCTAGGTAATTTACACATTTTACTGTGTATGATAATTAGTGTAACTGTGTTTGTGTCTCCTCAAGGCAGGTTCCTTGACGCTGGTGAGGGGCTCTTGATCTGTGCTCCGGTTCCCTGAATTGAGCCTGAATACCTTCCTACCTTCCACCCCCCTCCCCACATGCGTTGTATAATCCTACGGGTTTAGCGCCCTCCCCCCGATTATAATATAATGTGTTTATGTGTACTTGTGGTATAAACCTTGGTAATAAATACCGACAAGTTGGTTTAGAAAGACACGTAAGCAAACACTATGACATATTTATTAGAAAACGTTTCGGTCCTGGGACCTTGATCACTTCTAACATACAGAGGTAGAAAGGCATTATATATATAGGCGGAGAGTGAGGTGTGACGCACGTGACCTGAGGAATGTCATAAGAACATGAGAACATAAGAATGGAGGAACACTGTAGAAGGCCTACTGGACCATGCGAGGCAGGTCCTTATCAAAACAACCTCTGCCTACGATGAGGACGGGTAGACGTTGAAATCATGTGACTCCTGTGCTGTTGGGTTGGTGGTGCTTAAGTATCATGTATGCCAATGTTTTTGAAATTTTGTAGTTTCCAGTGTTGCGTTCTATAGTGTCGGTGACTGCGATTAGTGAGGCTTCTAGGCACCGTCGGCGTCTAGTGTTTGCTTACGTGTCTTTCTAAACCAACATGTGTACTTGTACCTAAATAGCTTACTTATCAGGCTATTGGTGCCCGCCGGCCGCAGACTAACATATGTGCCACAACCCGGCTGATCAGGAACTGGTCTGAGGAATCTGAGCTTTTTCTTGAAGACAGCCAGGGTCTGTTGGTAATCCCCCTTTTGCATAGAGGGAGGGTGTTGGAGAGTCGGGGTCCATTTGCACTTATTGAGTTCTCTTTCAGTGTACTCAACACTTTCCTGCTTTGAACCGGAGGTATCTTGCACCATCTCCCAAGCCTCCTTTGTTTATATATAGTGATTTCAGTGTGAAGGTTTGGAACCAAGCCCTCCAGAATCTTCCAGATGTAGATTATCTTTTATCTCTCGTCTACTTCTAAGGAGTACAGTTCAAGGAACTTAGGGTGCTCTTAATAATTTAGGTGCTTGACTGAGTTTATACGAGCTGTGAAGGTTTCCCGTACATTTTTTCAGTTCTCTAATCTGAAGGGGGCTGCTAGTTCACAGCAGTAGATGAGGAGCAGTTTGAGGTAATCAATCCCTCATCTTGGAGTCGATGTGTTCAGTCCATAATATACTGACTCTAGACCGAGGGACTGATTACCTCAAACTCATCTTCACCATTCTTCTCCGTATTGGACTGAAGAAATCACTGGCGAAACGTTTCCACAGTAAAGCTTCCAAATGTTGCACAACTGTCTCATTCTTCAGCTCTTGTTCTTACGTGTTATTACTCCATGATCACAAATGTCAAACACCTTAACAAGATGTTAGGTAAGACACATGTGCAACAGTTAGGTATCTTTATTTCGAAACGTTTCGCCTACACAGTAGGCTTCTTCAGTCAAGTACAGAAAAGTTAATAGAAGCAGAAGATACTTGAAGACGATGTAATCAGTCCATCACCCTTAAAGTTTTGAGGTGGTCAGTCCCTCAGTCTGGAGAAGAGCATTGTTCCATAGTATGAAACAATATGGAGATGAAGTGACAGGATGGAGCCTTATATAGCGCCAAGAGGTGAGACGTAGGTCACTAGAAGAGGTAAGAACTCAGATGTTGGGAGGTTAGGTCCCTCTCAAATCCAGCCGTTCTCTCTAGTAGAGGTTGTCGAAGTTGATTGTAGGTCTGTACCAAGATACCCTTGTGTTGCAGTGTCTGACAGATTGAACATTAAAATGGTATAAAATACCGACAGGTTGTTAGGTAAGACACATGTGCAACAGTTAGGTATCTTTATTTCGAAACGTTTCGCCTACACAGTAGGCTTCTTCAGTCGAGTACAGAAAAGTTGATAGAAGCAGAAGATATTGAAGACGATGTAATCAGTCCATCACCCTTAAAGTTTTGTGGTGGTCAGTCCCTCAGTCTGGAGAAGAGCATTGTTCCATAGTATGAAACAATATGGAGATGAAGTGACAGGATGGAGCCTTATATAGCGCCAAGAGGTGAGACGTAGGTCACTAGAAGAGGTAAGAACTCAGATGTTGGGAGGTCAGGTCCCTCTCAAATCCAGCCGTTCTCACTAGTAGAGGTTGTCGAAGTTGATTGTAGGTCTGTACCAAGATACCCTTGTGTTGCAGTGTCTGACAGATTGAACATTAAAATGGTATAAAATACCGACAGGTTGTTAGGTAAGACACATGTGCAACAGTTAGGTATCTTTATTTCGAAACGTTTCGCCTCGCCTACACAGTAGGCTTCTTCAGTTGAGTACAGAAAAGTTGATAGAAGCAGAAGATACTTGAAGACGATGTAATCAGTCCATCACCCTTAAAGTTTTGAGGTGGTCAGTCCCTCAGTCTGGAGAAGAGCATTGTTCCATAGTATGAAACAATATGGAGATGAAGTGACAGGATGGAGCCTTATATAGCGCCAAGAGGTGAGACGTAGGTCACTAGAAGAGGTAAGAACTCAGATGCTGGGAGGTCAGGTCCCTCTCAAATCGCCTACTGTGTAGGCGAAACGTTTCGAAATAAAGATACCTAACTGTTGCACATGTGTCTTACCTAGCAACCTGTCGGTATTTTATACCGTTTTAATGTTCAATCTGTCAGACACTGCAACACAAGGGTATCTTGGTATAGACCTACAATCAACTTCGACAACCTCTACTAGTGAGAGCGGCTGGATTTGAGAGGGACCTGACCTCCCAACATCTGAGTTCTTACCTCTTCTAGTGACCTACGTCTCACCTCTTGGCGCTATATAAGGCTCCATCCTGTCACTTCATCTCCATATTGTTTCATACTATGGAACAATGTTCTTCTCCAGACTGAGGGACTGACCACCTCAAAACTTTAAGGGTGATGGACTGATTACATCGTCTTCAAGTATCTTCTGCTTCTATCAACTTTTCTGTACTCGACTGAAGAAGCCTACTGTGTAGGCGAAACGTTTCGAAATAAAGATACCTAACTGTTGCACATGTGTCTTACCTAACAACCTGTCGGTATTTTATACCATTTTAATGTTCACCTTAACAAGAGTTCGCTTAGACACCGTCGTCATTCTGGGATTCTTCCAAAGCCTCCGTTATTTTGTCATAATTATCCAGTAGTGGTGACAAGAATGACCTTCGCGAACTAAACGCATGTTGACTTGGGTTGTATATATAGATTATGATTTTCCATAAGCTTTGTGTGACGTTAGTGCCACGAATGTATTTTTCCCCAAGGTCTCTTCTGCCTTTGTGCAGAGAAGCTGTGTCTACACATTTTAAGATGAAGAATTGAGACACTTATGCAACATATAGGAATGTGCAAGAAAGGTATACAATACTGACAAGATGAAAGTTAACACATGTGCAACATCTAGTTATCTTTATTGTAGACGTTTCGCCATCCATTGGCTATCAATACAGATTCTAGGACATAACTAGAAAACAGTAGAACTATATACAAAAGATGAGGTAATCAATTCCTCAGCCTTGGAGTTGGTGTGAAGAGCTCCATGGTTGTAGAGATTCTGGAGCACAGGCAAGGAGGCTGGCGCTTATATAGGCGTCAATGGATAGGGACGGGTAGCAGACGAAGGCATAATCACTTGTAGGCGGGATTCCCCTATGCCACAGTCCCTCAGACTGTATTTACACTCGGGAATGCATGCCAGATAAATACATAATTTGTTCTTGAAAAATACTGGAGGGACTGGTTCCAAATTTGCACACTGAAGTTATTATTACGAAAACTGGAGGCGTGGTAATCAGTTGTTTAGTTGGTTAATTGCGTTTGAAGTCTATCGACCACAGGAAGGTCATTAAGGCTGCTAACAACCTGTTCACCACTAGTCAAGAATACTTTATTTCCTAAAATAGGGATTAGAGTAAACTTTGTACGAACACACATACAGCTCGCTCTCGCTCTCTCTCTCTCTCTCTCTCTCTCTCTCTCTCTCTCTCTCTCTCTCTCTCTCTCTCTCTCTCTCTCTCTCTCTCTCTCTCTCTCTCTCTCTCTCCCCTCTCCCTCTCTCTCTCTCTCTCTCTCTCTCTCTCTCTCTCTCTCTCTCTCTCTCTCTCTCTCTCTCTCTCTCTCTCTCTCTCTCTCTCTCTCTCACACACACACACACACACACACACACACACACACATATATATATATATATATATATATATATATATATATATATATATATATATAGAATGTATTATTATTTTTTTTATTAGCACACTGGCCGATTCCCACCAAGGCAGGGTGGCCCGAAAAAGAAAAACTTACCATCATTCACTCCATCACTGTCTTGCCAGAAGGGTGCTTTACACTACAGATTTTAAACTGCAACATTAACACCCCTCCTTCAGAGTGCAGGCACTGTACTTCCCATCTCCAGGACTCAAGTCCGGCCTGCCGGTTTCCCTGAATCCCTTCATAAATGTTACTTTGCTCACACTCCAACAGCACGTCAAGTATTAAAAACCATTTGTCTCCATTCACTCCTATCAAACACGCTCACGCATGCCCGCTGGAAGTCCAAGCCCCTCGCACACTAAACCTCCTTTACCCCCTCCAACCTTTCCTAGGCCGACCCCTACCCCGCCTTCCTTTCAGTACAGACTGATACACTCTTGAAGTCATTCTGTTTCTCTCCATTCTCTCTACATGTCCGAACCACCTCAACAACCCTTCCTCAGCCCTCTGGACAACAGTTTTGGCAATCCCGCACCTCCTCCTAACTTCCAAACTACGAATTCTCTGCATTATATTCACACCACACACCGCCCTCAGACATGACATCTCCACTGCCTCCAGCCTTCTCCTCGCTGCATCATTCATCACCCATGCTTCACACCCATATAAGAGCGTTGGTAAAACTATACTCTCATACATTCCCTTCTTTATCTTATGAGCAAGAGATTGTAATAACTCACTACAATGGATACATTACAAATCTTTTCATGGAACATTGCTTCCATCAGGAAGCGGTTGCCTGACTTACATCATATTAGTGCAACCAAGAATATTGATGTCATCTGTTTGCAGGAATGTAGATTGAAAGAAGGAGCACCTCCACCAAACTTGCCTGGATATGCAGCTTATAACCTAAGGTCAACCAACTGTTGTGTGATGTATGTCAGAAAGAACTTGCCACATTCACTCCTTTCCTTGCAGAGTCGAGTTAACATGCAGTATCATGGTGTCAAAGTATATGCAGGCGATTTTTCCATAAACATTTTTAATCTCTATGCCCCAGCGAACCAGCTTCGACCTGATGCTTTACCAGATCGCATCAATAGTGAACCTACCATCATTCTTGGAGATTTTAATGCCAGACATAAGAATATTGGTGGGTCTTTTACAAACACCAATGGAACTAAACTAGTGAGATTGCTGAATGAGCATGATAATGTTCGAATTGTGGGCACTACTGAGCCTACTCACATATATGGTGGCATACTAGATCTGTGTCTTGGATTTAATACATCATATACGATGCATGACTCTGTCATAGTTGATGATCTTCTATCTGATCACTTCCCAAGACTAACAACTGTCAATCTTGATCACATCTCCAGCAATCAAGGAGCTAAATACAGAAGGAGGAAACTTATTCTCAAACCAGAACACAGAGACAACTTTATTAACCACTTGGATCAATGGTATAAGAATTACGAGCCCACTGGCACACAAAAATTTAATGATGATTTAATTACCACTATTGAGAGTGTTCTCACAGATCAAGTGGGCAGGAATAGGAAACAAAGACCCTCCACTATAAATAACAATAAAAACCAATGTAAATACTATAATGATCCACAGCTGCGCAATCTAACACATGCAGCTAGGAGGATTGGTAAAGCATACTGTGAATGTAGAACCCCAGACCTGCTCAGAACGTTCCAAGCTGCACTAACAAATGCAAGGAATAGAAAGGAAGAACTTAGGCAACAGGAATGGGAACAGTTTGTTAGTGGATTAAATAGGTCCACCCCTTTGAGTTTGGCTTGGAAAGGTATAAATAAAATAACCAGGAAAAAGACTGGCAATGTTGCTCATCCCTTTCCTCTTGAAAAGGCAAATGACCTCATAAATGACTGGTCCAAAACATCCAGGCATGAAAGCCTTCCATCTCATATTAGAAAAAAATTAGAGAGTACTTCTGAAGAAATGTTGAAACTGATTAATTTTATGAGCCAAAATATTGACGAGAGTGATTGCCTCTTTACCGAGTATGAATTAGATAATGCATTAACCAAAGGTCGGTCAACTGCTCCTGGAGAGGATGGTATAACCTATGATATTCTCAGAACTCTAAGGCACGTGCCTGATAACCCTTTGTTGGCACTGTATAATCTCAGTTACATTGAGGGCGTTCTTCCTACTTCCTGGACCAATAGTCTCATTGTGCCTATCCCTAAGCCCCAACAGCCTGATACATTTAGGCCGATCTCCTTAACTAGTTGTCTTTGCAAAACTTTTGAAAGAATGATGCTTAACAGATTGTACTACAGAATCAGACATCAACTTTCCCCCTACCTCTATGGGTTCATGAAAGGTAAAAGTGTGCAGAACTGTATTTCCACATTTCTCACTGCACACACCTCTACTAGTTTTACCACTTTTCTTGATCTAAAATCTGCATTTGATATTGCAAACAGAACCGTTATACTACATGAACTAGCCAAAATGAATATTGGTGGTAGTTTACTCTGCTGGATAATAGGATACCTGTCAAATAGAGTATCCTCTGTCCTTTACCAAGGCTTCAGAAGTGATTCTAAAGAAATGTCTTTAGGTACACCGCAGGGAGGAGTTCTTAGTCCCATGCTATTTAATATTCTGATTAATGCTCTCCTAAATGCTCTACCTGCCTCACCTAAACATATAGCTATAAGCTATGCTGATGATATCATGATCCGTACAACAGGGCATACGAAGATGAATACCATTCTTAATGAAGTTCAAGCAATTTGTAGAAGATTGAGACACTTATGCAGCATATGGGAATCTTTATTCAGGAAACGTTTCGCCACACAGTGGCTTCATCAGTCCAATACAAAGAGGAAGGCGTAAGGAGAGGAGGAGTATGAGGTAATCAGTCCCTCAGCCTGGAGTCGATGTGTTCAGTCCATCAATCTTGTAGATTGATGGACTGAACAAGATTGATGGACTGAACACATCGACTCCAGGCTGAGGGACTGATTACCTCATACTCCTCCTCTCCTTACGCCTTCCTCTTTGTATTGGACTGATGAAGCCACTGTGTGGCGAAACGTTTCCTGAATAAAGATTCCCATATGCTGCATAAGTGTCTCAATCTTCAACTTATCGGTTTTTCAAACCATTCATCACAAGCAATTTGTAATCGACTAGGCCTCATAATATCTTCCTCTAAAACAAAGATATTAACAAGCAAACGACATCCCCCACCCATCTATTTGCAGGGTGAAATCATTAGCTACGTTAAAACTTACAGATATCTTGGTGTAGATGTACCCTTTAACAAATCCACTATACCACAACTAAACAAGAAATGTAAAGCTAGGCTAAATGCTCTCAAAGCTGTTGCTGGCTACAATCCCAACTATGGTGCTAATGTGAGAATCGTGAGAATGATGTACATAGCCTATGTTAGGTCCTTAATTGATTATGCTGCTCCCATGTTGATATTAGCTAGAGAAAGTTCCCTCCGACCCTTGGAGTTAATGCAAAATGAAGCTATCAGGACTATTCTTGGCTGTCCCAGATCTACAAAAGTTCTTAACATGAGGAAGGAGCTTGGTATTTCTAGTATCAGTGATAGGATTGTTGAAATTAACACTGTACTCGGTATTAGAATGTTGAGAAACGAACCAGACACTGTCACAGTGAATCTTACCAAGTGTCTAGAGGTAAATACACACAGATCTAAATGGATTGTGAAAACGTGCAATTGCATTAAGTTTTATAACCTGCATGAACTGTATCACTGTAGGCAACAAGAGCATTTCACCCCTCCATGGAAGATGTGTTTATTTAATATCACATACCTACAAGTCCCTCCCAAGAAGCTCATTGCTAGTAATCCCTTCCTTAAATCTCTTGTTAGAGCAACTGCTCAAGAAGAAATTTTTCGCCTAGCTGGTAGTAATAAGTTATCACAAGTTATATACACTGATGGATCTAAACAGGAGTCTTCTGGCAGGGCTGCATCTGCTCTTGTTGCCACCTCCCTAGTTAAGAACGATAATAAATTTGTTGTTAGGCATAAGAATTAACAACTGGGCGTCTACACTGCAAACTGAATTGTTTGCAATCCTAATGGCGCTAAAGCTAACCTATGACACTGAGCTTGACTCTATCATCATTACTGATTCTATGTCATCATTGAAGGCTCTTGGCTCATATAATGACTCCAACAACATGCTCATTGGGGAAGCCAGGTATAGATACTCAAAAATTAGGGACAAAGGAATTAATGTACAATTGCTGTGGATCCCATCACACATTGGATTACTCCTTCATGATAAAGTTGATATGTTAGCCAAGAAGAGTATCCAGAAGGAGAACGTAGAATATAACTTTGGTATAACTGTGTCTAGCATTAGGAATAATATTAGGAGAGAAGTAAATAATGAAGATGATTGTTATAGGAATGCAGTTAGAAGCCTGAGTAGATCTATAACCCACTATGATAACATGAACGTAGATAAGTATGTTTATGGAGCAACATGCAATGTGAACAGACTGACTGATGTTGTAGTGGCCAGGCTTAGGCTTGGTTACAAGTACTTTTGGCAGTTTGGGAGACACACATATGATGATCAAACTAAATGTAAATTATGTGATCAGGCATATGGTCACTCTCTTGAACACTATGTGCTTAATTGTCCACTTATTGAGGAATACAGAGACAGACAGTATAATAACCTATGTGACATGTTAAGATATCTTATTAATGAAAATAAGATACCAGATATACTAAGCAAATTTCCTAAATTTGCTTGTAACAGATAAGTGAACTATAGATATGTAGATATAAATCCATATATATTCCTGTTAACCCTTTGGGGCCTAGTTCCTAGGCCTTTTGTGTATCCACATGCTCTCGCGCTACCGTCCACAGGATGGATATGGGGTGCACAATAAACTAGCCACTTCGGTGGCAAAATCTAATCTTTGCCTCCAAGGACAAAGTTCTTTGTCTCCACAGACTCCTAAGTGCACCGCTCACCCTTTTCCCCTCATCAGTTCTATGATTCACCTATGATTCACCTGACACGTTCACTCCCAAATATCTGAATACATTCACCTCCTCCATACTCTCTCCCTCCAATCTGATATCCAATCTTTCATCACCTAATCTTTTTGTTATCCTCATAACCTTACTCTTTCCTGTATTCACTTTTAATTTTCTTCTTTTACATACCCTACCAAATTCATCTACCAACCTCTGCAACTTCTCTTCAGAATCTCCCAAGATTATATATATATATATATATATATATATATATATATATATATATATATATATATATATATATATATATATATATATATATATATATATATATATATATATATATATATATATATATATATATATATATAATTATGGCCTGGTGGTTAACGCTCTCGCTTCACACGATGAGGGCCTGGGTTCGATTCCCAGTCAGAGTAGAAACATTGGACGTGTTTCTTTCCACCTGTTGTCTATGTTCCCCATTAGTAAAATGGGTACCTGGGTGTCAGTCGACTGGTGTGAGTCGCATCCTGGGACACTGACCTAAGGAGGCCTGGTCACAGACCGGGCCGCGGGGGCGTTGACCCCCGGAACTCTCTCCAGATAAACTCCAGAAACTCCAGATATATATAATATATATATATATAATATATATATATAATATATATAATATATATATATATATATGCAATAAGATCACAGTAAACAGGTGATTTCAGAATATGCAAAATAACCACTCTGAAAGAATAGAGAAATTCCAAGCGTTTTCGTGACTACTCACATTATCAAGGAACTATGATAGTAAAGCATCCAAGGAAGCTATATAAGGGGTCTGGCCAACACCTCACTATCAGATCCCACAACGGTTAAACACCTGATGCGCGCTTGCCCAACTGGACAGGTCCTTTGCACAACTCACCAACAAACTATTCTACCCAAGAAAATTTAAAAATTATTATTTGTCTAGTGTATTATTAAATTCTTCCCAAATTCTATTAATTATAAATGGATCTAATTTATATAAACCAAAGGAAATATTCATATTATTGTCAAAACTGCTTTTTATGAAACAAGATTCAATTATATTCCTGTCGACCATGGACTTGCTTGATACTACTTTCTCAACTTTTTGAAAATTAATTGGATGGTTAAAATCTCTTACATGAATAAATAGAGCATTGGAATCTTGTCCAGTTCTAATGCTATATTTATGTTGTTTTAATCTTAGTTCGAGATTTTTACCAGTTTGACCGTAATAAACTTTATCGCAAATTTTACAAGGAATCTTATAGACACATCCATCAGCATTTTGGGGGGAATTCTTTATCAAAAGTTTTTTTACTGTATCAAGATTTTTGAATACAACTTTAATATTAAAAGTCTTAAGTAGGGAAGGCATATCAACCAAGTTTTCATGGTAAGGGAGAACCAACATACCATGAAAACTTGGTTGATATGCCTTCCCTTCTAAAGACTTTTAATATTAAAGTTGTGAGGTAAGACACATATGCAACAGTTAGGTATCTTTATTTCGAAACGTTTCGCCTACACAGTAGGCTTCTTCAGTCGAGTACAGAAAAGTTGATAGAAGCAGAAGATACTTGAAGACGATGTAATCAGTCCATCACCCTTAAAGTTTTGAGGTGGTCAGTCCCTCAGTCTGGAGAAGAGCATTGTTCCGTTGTCTGAAACAATATGAAGTTGAAGTGACAGAATGGGGCCTTATATAGGGCCAGGAGGTGAGACGTAGGTTGCTTTGGGAGGGCAGGTCCCTCTCAAACCCAGCCGTTCTCACTAGTAGAGGTTGTCAAGTTGATAGTCTGTACCAAGCTACCCTTGTGTTGCAGTGTCTGACAGAATGAACATTAAAATGGTATAAAATACCGACAGGTTGTTAGGTAAGACACATATGCAACAGTTAGGTATCTTTATTTCGAAACGTTTCGCCTACACAGTAGGCTTCTTCAGTCGAGTACAAAAAAGTTGATAGAAGCAGAAGATACTTGAAGACGATGTAATCAGTCCATCACCCTTAAAGTTTTGAGGTGGTCAGTCCCTCAGTCTGGAGAAGAGCATTGTTATTTTATACCATTTTAATGTTCATTCTGTCAGACACTGCAACACAAGGGTAGCTTGGTACAGACTATCAACTTGACAACCTCTACTAGTGAGAACGGCTGGGTTTGAGAGGGACCTGCCCTCCCAAAGCAACCTACGTCTCACCTCCTGGCCCTATATAAGGCCCCATTCTGTCACTTCAACTTCATATTGTTTCAGACAACGGAACAATGCTCTTCTCCAGACTGAGGGACTGACCACCTCAAAACTTTAAGGGTGATGGACTGATTACATCGTCTTCAAGTATCTTCTGCTTCTATCAACTTTTCTGTACTCGACTGAAGAAGCCTACTGTGTAGGCGAAACGTTTCGAAATAAAGATACCTAACTGTTGCATATGTGTCTTACCTAACAACCTGTCGGTATTTTATACCATTTTAATGTTCAATATTAAAGTTGTATTCAAAAATCTTGATACAGTAAAAAAACTTTTGATGAAGAATTCCCCCCAAAATGCTGATGGATGTGTCTATAAGATTCCTTGTAAAATTTGCGATAAAGTTTATTATGGTCAAACTGGTAAAAATCTCGAACTAAGATTAAAACAACATAAATATAGCATTAGAACTGGACAAGATTCCAGTGCTCTATTTATTCATGTAAGAGAGTTTAACCATCCAATTGATTTTCAAAAAGTTGAAAAAGTAGTATCAAGCAAGTCCATGGTCGACAGGAATATAATTTGTAGATGAATGGTTCAGAGAACCGACATGTTGATAAATTAGACACATGTGCAACTCTTGGGTATCTTTATTGAGGAAACGTTTCGCCACTCAATGGCTTCATCAGTCCATACGTAGGAGAAACTTGAAGAACAGGAGGAGAATGAGGTAATCAGTCCCTCAACCTTGAGTCGATGTGTTCAGTCCATCAATCTTGAATAGAATACGGCATATGAGCGGAGAAGCAGCTTATAAACCGTATGGCAGGAGAGGTGCAGCAGTGATAGTTGGTGTCACATTTGTTCAATGTGGAAGTAGGTCGTGCCCAAGAATTAGGCAAGTTTCTCCTACGTATGGACTGATGAAGCCACTGAGTGGCGAAACGTTTCCTTAATAAAGATACCCAAGAGTTGCACATGTGTCTAATTTATCAGGAATATAATTGAATCTTGTTTCATAAAAAGCAGTTTTGACAATAATATGAATATTTCCTTTGGTTTATATAAATTAGATCCATTTATAATTAATAGAATTTGGGAAGAATTTAATAATACACTGGACAAATAATAATTTTTAAATTTTCTTGGGTAGAATAGTTTGTTGGTGAGTTGTGCAAAGGACCTGTCCAGTTGGGCCGGCGCGCGTCAGGTGTTTAACCGTTGTGGGATCTGATAGTGAGGTGTTGGCCAGACCCCTTATATAGCTTCCTTGGATGCTTTACTTTCATAGTTCCTTGATAATGTGAGTAGTCACGAAAGCGCTTGGAATTTCTCTATTCTTTCAGAGTGGTTGTTTTGTGTATATATATATATATATATATATATATATATATATATATTACAACAGTAATATATATATATATATATATATATATATATTCATATATATATATATATATATTCATATATATATATTCATATATATATATTCATATATATATATTCATATATATATATATTCATATATATATATTCATATATATATATATATTCATATATATATATTCATATATATATATTCATATATATATATATATATATATATATATATATATATATATATATATATATATCATATATATATATATATATATACACACATATATATATATACATATATATATATATATATATACATATATATATACATATATATATACATATATATATATATATATATATATATATATATATATACATATATATATATATACACACACACACACATATATATATATATATATATATATATATATATATATATATATATATATATATATATATATATATATATTATCCTGGTTCAGGGGTTCAATGGATACACTAAGAGATAACTCAGCATGATCATAAGGGGTCCAGGACCTTTAAACACCCATTATATTTGTAAAATACATGCGCAGCAGTTAGCTATATTTATTCCGAAACATTTCGCTTACGCACTAAACTTTAGTCGAATACAGACGTGGCAGACATGAAGACAGTAGGTTAGGTAAGGTTTGTTAGGAAACAGGACAAATGTTTCCTGACGCGGGTCTTAGTCATATGATGACCCGCCGTATGAGCTTTTGGTCATCTGACCGAGGCCTTCAGCTGGCTTACCAGTCCACCTCTTTAAAAATTAGGGATATATTATTAACTGGAGGCAGCAGAAGCAGTGGAGAGGCAAAGATAATGTCTAAGAGGTTGACACAGTGGTATCTTAGTACAGAGGACAGCTACAACAGCATTGCTCAATAACTAATTGTGAGGAGAATTGTGGATGTAACTTGGATCTGACTAGCTTAGGCCAATAAGTGATTTGGACCTGCCTAGCATGAGCCCGTATGCCTGCTGCAGTGCTCCCTCTTTCTTGTGTTCTTATTTGAGGACCTGCCTAGTATGGAGCATTAGTCTTCTAGCAGTGTTCTTCAGTTCTTATGTCCTTCTACTTGTGGGCCCCGCTTCTTCTAACGTCATCTCCATTCTACGCGTCTCATCTCTGGCTTTATAACTTTTTTAGGCTCCATTCTCATGCTTCAGCTTCACAGTGTTTGAGACCATGAAGCTGAACACATCTCCAGGCTGAGAAACTGACCACCATACACTACTTGAAGGTTACTGGACTGATCAGATCTTTTCCGCCTCATTGCTGCTGCTGCTTTCTCCATATTTGCAACCTCTGTATTCCACTGATGAAGACTACTGTGTGGGCGAAATGTTTCGAAATAAAGATACCTAACCGTTGTACATGTGTCTTGTCTACTTATCGGTACTGAGTACCATTATTATATTGATTCCCATCATATATAAGGAATTACCAAGAGACCTTTGTCTTCAAGAGAGAGTTTGTTATGGAAGGGTACGCTGTGTGACCCTTCTGGGTTTAGCGCTTTATTATAATTATGACATTATTATTATGGAAAGGTAAGAGTATCCTTAAAATAAGGATTTTATATGTAAATAGTGTCCTGTTAGCTAAAACTCGTCAGGAAACTAGATGAAGTTTTTCTAACGTGGGTCTTAGTCATATAATGACCCAGCACTGCAGCTTTTTACCAAGATAGAACTTGACAAATTCTTTCTGGCAAATTGCTATCAGTCAGGTAATGAGACTTGCGGTGGAGTGCGTGCTACTAGCACAACCAGCCTAACAGTCACGTTAGCAACCAGGCCTCTTTCAGGCCTGGTTGCTATCTTCTCGATGGTTCCAGGGGCAGTGACCCTTGAAACCAGAGAGAGAGAGAGTGAGAGAGAACGAATGACTGACTCTTGGTACATTGGGGAACATACTTATACTCCTTAAGTTTTACACGGTGTCAGCGAGGCGTTAAGGTTAACGCTGGCTGAATCCAAATTTCAACACCTTTTATTGTAAATTCTCCATGCAGTGGCACATGTTGAGAGATATAGGCAACAATACAAGGCCACAATGACCACTGAAATATAAGCAACGTATTGATTTTTTAATCACAATCTTCCCAGTGAACATTGGATGTATCCTGGAGTTTACCTGGAGAGAGTTCCGGGGGTCAACGCCCCCGCGGCCCGGTCTGTGACCAGGCCTCCTTAGGTCAGTGTCCCAGGATGCGACCCACACCAGTCGACTAACACCCAGGTACCCATTTTACTGATGGGGAACATAGACAACAGGTTGAAAGAAACACGTCCAATGTTTCTACTCTGGCTGGGAATCGAACCCAGGCCCTCGCCGTGTGAAGCGAGAGCGTTAACCACCAGGCCATGGGCGCCGTTATGGAAGGTTCCTTGATGCTAGTGAGGGGGCTCTTGATGCAGGGAATTTGACCAGCCCTCCCTTTCTTTGGGTCAGGATATTTACACCAAGAGGTGTATTTCTTTCTTAATTATATATGTTGAAAGTTTAATTCCTATTTTAGGGATTAAAGTATTCTTGTCTGGTGGCGAAAAGGTTACGTGCAACCTTAATAAACTTAGTGAAGTCGATAGGATCTAAACCCCGTTAGCCAAAAAGACCCGTCCCTTTCCCGGGATCAAACCTGATTGCCTACCGCTCCCTTGGACACTATATGACTCCTCTGGGTTTAGCGCTTCTCTATATGTGATAACGGCCCATTAGATGCTCGCCTTGCTGTGTGTGTACTCAACAATTTATTCTCGCCGATTTGCTTTTGTCGCAAATTACTTTCCTCTCAGCTCTGTAAACTTTAGGACATTCTTTAGTTTTTGCCTGTATAGCCCTTGTGGCTTAGCGCTTCTTTTTGATTATAATAATAATTTAGCTTTTGCATGTGGGCTCCACGCTGGGGCTGCGTACTCTATTGCGGGCGTTAAAATCATACATAGTATCCTAAAGCACTGTGAATTGTTGTTTGTGATTTACAGTCCGGCACAGACCGGGCAACGTCCAATTTATGTACACTTCTGGCGATGTTTAACCTCATACTATGTTATTTTTTATTGTATTCATAGCAGCAGCTTCTTGCCCCTTCCCTAGGCTATACGTACACTGAGTAGTGAAGAAGGTGAATGTAGAATTTATAGCAGACTCTTATTGTGTCAGGCTGAAAGAGTGAAGATGGAGGGAAGGAGGGATCAGGAATATAATGTAAGTGTAAAATGAAGAATACAAGCACAAGAGAAAGAAAGTAGGTGTGCCAGAAAAAAATATTGAGAGCGTTAACCCGACTATGGATAGGTCTGTGTGGCAATGGCACCCATTTTCTTTCGCATTCTCGCAACGTAAGTAAAAAAAAAAAAAGTTTAAATTTAAATGTTGCGTGAGTTTTGCCAGACGTATAGTGTTTTTTTTTATTTGCCTTTTGTTAAATATACGTTTTTAGAAGTTTGTGTAATTCAGCCCAACCTACCCTAACCAAAATTAACCAAAGTTAACTTGGGAGAAAGAAACATGTTATGACGTTTCGGTCCGACATGGACCGAAACGTCGTCATAAGTTTCTTTCTCCTATGTATGGGTTATTTGTGTATTGTTCCAGTCTCGGCATTGTGCATTTTATTCGTCAAACCTAACTTAGAATTAGAGAAAATAGGATTTGAAAACAACATAAAAATGAAGGAACGGTGCAGTAGGCCTGTTGGCCCATGCTAGGCAGGTCTAATTCACACCACTCATATACCCTCCCAGTCTATGTTTAATTAATGATACCCATAGTTTCTCGCCCTAATGACGCTACTTATCTACAGCTCTCTTGTTAAAACAGTCGTTCCTAAATTTAAATTTATCCAACTTGAATTCATTGCTGCGAGTCCTGTCTTAGATACTTTCTCTATGTTTATTCATATTTTCCATTTCTGCACTTCAGTTGTATCCTTCCCTAATTCCAAGTCTTTTCATAAAGGGCAAATTGAGAGCGTTGTGTCAGTATTCGTAGGAACGATTCCTGATACCGGATAACAACTTCCTTATCATTCTCTGTTATTTTACAGCACATGTCCATTCTGTAAAATGGAGACCAGAACTGAGCAGCACAATCTAAATGATGGCTCGCCAAAGATAAATGAAGGATAACTAGGATTTTTATTATTTGTACTTATTAATATGAAGCCAAAAATCCTATTAGTTTTATTGCGAACATTTATGCAACTTGTCTTGGATTTAAATTTCTGTTAATCAGAACTCCCATTTTTTCCACAATCTGGATAAGTTCTGTATTATTTAGCTTATAAGTACTATTATTATCGTTTTTTCCTAGGATTTGAACCTTACATTTGTCCCTTTGAACTGCATCTGCCACTTCTCCGACCCAACATCAGCAGGCTATCCTGTAACTTTCTAGTGTTCTCATTAGAAATTATTTAACAACTTGTTTTAGTGTCATCGGCAAACTTGTGTGGTCATTGCTTCATCTGTGTGTATAGTGAACAAGGGGTCCTAGTACTGACACCTGAGGAACACCATTTGTAACGGGTTCCCATTTTCGCTTATCCCCTCATTTATGCAGACTCCTGTTGGCCAACCATGACTCGACCCAAGAGAGAATTTCTCCAGACTATGTGCCGCTACTTTCTTCATCAGTCTAAAGTGTGAAATATCAAAGGCCTTACTGGAGTCCATATTGTATTCTTTATCTTAGTCTTCTGCCTCAAACACCTGAGGCTAGGTAGCATTCTTGCATCATGAGTGATACTCATGCAGAATTGAACTTTTCTAGTGCTTCCCAGCAACCAGTTAAGTTGTGTATGGTGAATAAATGCCCATAAATATGTGAGGAAGACACAAAAGCGGTATTTAGGACATTTATTAAGGAAACCTTTTGCTCACGGGAAGATAGCTTGTTGTAAACACCTACATGAAAAAGTTTAACCCGCTAGTGCGATAACCTGGCCTGCAAGTACTTAATATACCAAAAGGTACATGATAAGCTTAGTTCTCCTCTCAGGACAAGATTTTATCAATTTAAATGAGTTGTTTGTGAATACAAATTGCTTCGGCTACGACAGTGTGCTATGGTGTGGCAGTGGGTTGACCCTCAGTCCAGTTCTTGTTAGTTTGTTCCTGAAATGTGTGGAGAGAGAACTGTAACGGCACCCCCATTAACGTAACGTGGTCACATTACATCAACCCTCGTACTTATCAACACCCCAAGACGGATGGACATGGAGATCAACGTGAAAACTTAATATTCCAATTATTATTATTATTATTATTATTATTATTATTATTATTATTATTATTTATTATTAAAAAATAAAAACTGAACCCTTACGAGTCATACTGTGCAATCACCCACTTAATTTAGAAGATGAAATGGCAGTAATCCTCTAGTCACCGGGCCTTGGGGGCGTTGACCCCTAAAACCCTCTCCAGGTATTCTTTTGTTTTTGCTCTCTCACACGAACACACACACACACACACACACACACACAACGAGTCATGGTACGTGAAGAGGTATCACAGTGGGCGCCTGTTACGAGCGGGGTCCCACAGGGGTCAGTTCTAGGACCAGTGCTATTTTTGATATATGTGAACGACATGATGGAAGGAATAGTCTCTGAAGTGTCCCTGTTCGCAGATGACGTGAAGTTGATGAGAAGAATTAAATCGGACGAGGATGAGGCAGGACTGCAAAGAGACCTGGAGAGGCTGGACATGTGGTCCAGTAACTGGCTCCTCGAATTCAATCCAGCCAAATGCAAAGTCATGAAGATTGGGGAGGGGCAAAGAAGACCGCAGACAGAATATAGGCTAGGTGGACAAAGACTACAGACCTCACTCAGGGAGAAAGACCTTGGGGTGACCATAACACCGAGCACATCACCGGAGGCACACATCAACCAAATAACCGCTGCAGCATACGGGCGCCTGGCAAACCTGAGAATAGCGTTCCGATACCTTAATAAGGAATCGTTCAAGACACTGTACACTGTGTATGTTAGGCCCATACTGGAGTATGCAGCACCAGTCTGGAACCCACACCTGGTCAAGCACGTCAAGAAGTTAGAGAAAGTACAAAGGTTTGCAACAAGGCTAGTCCCAGAGCTCAAGGGAATGTCGTACGAGGAAAGGTTAAGGGAAATCGGACTGACGACACTGGAGGACAGAAGGGTCAGGGGAGACATGATAACGACATACAAGATACTGCGGGGAATAGACAAGGTGGACAGAGATAGGATGTTCCAGAGAGGGGACACAGTGACAAGGGGTCACAACTGGAAGCTGAAGACTCAGACGAGTCACAGGGACGTTAGGAAGTATTTCTTCAGTCATAGAGTTGTCAGCAAGTGGAATAGCCTAGCAAGTGAAGTAGTGGAGGCAGGAACCATACATAGTTTTAAGAAGAGGTATGACAAAGCTCAGGAAGCAGAGAGAGAGAGGATCCAGTAGCGATCAGTGAAGAGGCGGGGCCAGGAGCTGAGTCTCGACCCCTGCAACCACAATTAGGTGAGTACAATTAGGTGAGTACACACACACACACACACACACACACACACACACACACACACACACACACACACACACACACACACACACACACACTCAGTTAGCACAGTTACCCTGATAAACTGGTATTGCAGTGTAAGGCAACAAGCCATTATGAACTTGTTCATCCATATGCATTTTACCCTGCGGGATCACTCACATTGATAGTGGGGGAGGTGGTGGGTGAATGAGGGGTAGTATTGTGTAATCACCCAGCTGTACTCACCCACTTATGTTTGTGGGGGTCGTGTCACAACGCCTCTAAAGCTGGTTTGACTCGCATTAACTAAATTATGGTCTCCATGGGTCTGTGATACTCGCTCTTGATGCTGTAACAGGAGGGTTCTCTCCACTACTTACTCATTTTTATCTCATTCCACTTTTCTATCAACCTACCCTCTAGAAAAACACCTACCTCCAGCCCTTGCCCTGTTTCAAGAAAGCCCTGCCAATAAATTTAATCTGAGAATCCCCAGCAGAAACATCCTTGCCTTTTCTAGTGACTTAGTGTTGTCTTGATGGCCGAAACATCTGTCCAGCAATACAACCAAAGAATTGGTATTTTCGACAGCATTTTCTTCAAACTTTTTTTTTTTCATCTTCAATTTTAATCCTTTTTTTTTTAGACCAGCTTATGCTCGTTGAAGCTGGTATCATTTCTCTTGTTCCGAGGATAAATGTTCTTGTTCTCTCTAAGAAGCTAGATCAC
Source organism: Cherax quadricarinatus (assembly GCF_038502225.1). NCBI lineage: Eukaryota > Metazoa > Arthropoda > Malacostraca > Decapoda > Parastacidae > Cherax > Cherax quadricarinatus. The sequence continues at coordinate 1,371,516 of NC_091319.1, forward strand.
CTTCTCAGCTTCCTCCTACCTCCCCTTTCCTTCACCCGAAGGTACAACTGCTCAAAACTCAGGGAAGACATCCAAAACACTTCACTTGAATAAGTACTAAGACAAGTCAACTCACACACAGTGGTTCCTAGTATTAGCGTCCTCACGGCCTGCTCTTAGACCTGGCCTTCTAAATTACAAAATAAATATGACTTGACTAAGAAATAATAAGGAACGCGGGGAAATAATGTTGAAAGGGTCGTCTCCCAGGCGTCAGCATTTGCAAACTACACAAGCAGTAGGTGTTTGTCCAGTTGTATGACTCCAGTGTATTGGAGTGGCAGGATTGCTAGCATATGGGATTAAAGGACACTTTTAAATGTAAAATATTTTTCTAAAGACGTTTCGGCCGGTGTGGGCGAAAAGTAGCCTTGAACCTTGGTAACTGATATAAAGTTTTTTTTTATAAGACTTGTGAGCAAACATTAAGACTTATTTACTAGAAGTCGTTTAGGTCCTGGTTAGTTGAAACATTTTCTATTATGTCCCAGTTGTTAGCTGACGTGTCTTTAAATCAAAGATTTGCCCTGCAACTAGTGTCCTAAGGTATACCTGTAAGCTTCCTGCTGAACAGGTAATGACTGATAACCGAACAAAGGTGGCAGTTAGTTCCCAGTCTGACAAGAGTAAGCTATTGATTTTCATTCAATAACTGGAGAATGTTCCCCCTTTTGATCGGCTTCGAAATTTTTAAACGCTGATGCACTTTGTGAATTGAACGCTGCCCTGTAAGTTTAGACCATGTAAGTGTAAATTTATCAATATAGTAACATAGTTAAGAAAAGAACTTGAATTCATTGGATTCTGTGCGATAAATGGAAAATGCTTTGTCTGGTCGGTTTTAAACTTTTAGCACAGGGCTTTTTTTTTACAGGAAGATTTAAGCTTTATGTGGGCTTTGTAGGCTCTAATAGGTATATTTTATTTGTAAAATTTATGGGACATCGAACTGTCTCCTCTGCTGACGTAAACAAATTATGGCTGTCAAACTGGAAAGATAAACATCTTTATAATGATTTGAATGTACCGTATATAGTTTATTATGCAATTTTCTCCAACATTTTTCGACATTTTTATCTAAAAGCTTTAGCAAATTTTAAATATTAAGTTTAATTTAGGAAAATAACTTGTGTGAATTTTACTAAGACCAGTCTACTAATTACAGTGATATAAACATGAGGCGAACCAATAAAAATAAATCAAGGACCCCAGTGGAAATAAGTCAGGTAATTTACACTTTGTATGATAATTGTACTTATGTGTACCTGTACCTTTATAAACTTACTAACCTCTTGGAAAAGCAGCCTCCGTAGCGTGTAGCGTCCGTCGAGTTTCACAAGCGTTGAGTGTATTTATCTCTTACAGGCCATGCGAGAGCCAATGAATTAATAACGGTCTCTGCTCTGCCTTTGAGTACTTTGCGGCTTACCTGAGCTCCTTTACGTGCGATAATATAAAAATGACTTAAAAGATCAGCTAAAAACTTTCAGCGTTGGTGTGTATTAACTAGAGGTAGGGTCGAATTTTGTTGGCTTATGTACCAGGAGTTTACCTGGAGTAGCTTCCAGAGGTCACCGCCCTGCGGCCCGGCCCCAGACGAGGCCTTCTGGTTGCTGGCCTTATCGATCAAGCTATTAGTACCAATTATTATATAAGTATGGGGGAGCGCTAAGCCCGTAGGATTATGCAGCGCATGTGGGGGGGGGGGGATGAAAGGTATTCAGGTTCAATTCAGGGAACCGGAGCACAGATCCAATTTCCTAGATCAAGAGCCCCTCACCAGCGTCAAGGAGCCTCCCTTGAGGGGACCTATTAGTACCAGCTGCCCGCAGTCTATTGTATGGACCACAACCCGGCTGTTCAAAAGCTGTTTTGAGTAATCTGTTGAGTTCCCTCTTGAAGACAGCTAGGAGTTTGTTGGTGATACCCAACTGTTGCACACGTGTCTTGTTCATCTACTTATCGGTATTTTATATGATTTACATAATTAAATCGTTCGTAAGTTGCAAATAGAGAAAATGTATATGGTTTTTGGTTCAAAGCTCGTTTTATTCAATTTAAAGTTATTCAGTGCATTTTTATTTTTGTAATCAGAGCTGATGCATTGAATAATATGTACAGGTAATCACGTCGTCTCACAATAATGATATCTTGACCTATTTGTCAGTATATGAAACCAGCCGGGTTTATTGTTAGGAGTATTTTTGGATTTTTAAGTTGTAAGTAGTATTAGTAGCTTTATTTGTTTTGTTTGCGTTGCAGATATCCAGTCATGGTGGGAGCTGCCGAGTATAGCCCACTTTTGCTCACTCTTTAGGGCCGCCTTCGATCTTCTTGACTTTGATATTGAGGTGAGTTATTCTCGCTGTTGGGTTAAGGAGGGAGGGACGAGGGTGGGGAGAGGCAGTATGTAACTGGCCTCCCCTCCTCTCCATGCCGTAAGGTGTTAAGAAGAAACTGAACAACTACCTTCAAGTAGTTCTTGTGGTGTGTGCTGGGGACTGCAAGCCTCAAGGACCATCCGGCAGGAAGTTGGTCTGAAATCAGGTTGACGTAAACACTACAATCCTGCTTATCAGGAACTTAGTGTCGTCTTGAAGAGTGTTGGTCTAGTACGTAATTCCCCTTTATGTTGATCACTATAATTACATGAAACCACATTAATGGTTTTCGGTTATGAGGACCACTTTTTAACCTCAAAAAAAAAAAAATGCTGACCCCACCACATGCTTATTTGGCAATTGATGGATAATAAAGGCACTCAAGTGCTTTCAGGAGGAGCAACACTTGTTGCGAAGCTTCGTGGACCCCTTGGAACAACTCAGCGGCCCACATGTTGGAAACCAGTGGACTACACAGTGGTTGTTTTTCATATATATACATGACCTACTGCATTGAACATATAATTTTTTTTTTCACTTTTTTTGGGGGCATTTTACTCCATACTAAGATACTGAGAATAGTGGTATATTGCAGGAGTTAGAGGAAGCCTTACTAACCGATGGGTTGGACGACACAGGGAGTCCACTGTTGGCCGAGTTGACAGTACGCCTGGTGCAAGGCTGTCTTCCCGGCAAGACAGTCAATGCCACCAATTACCAGAGCTACTTAAGGAAGCTCTTTAAACACAAATGTCATGTAAGTATCCTATAGTGGTATTTTGTATGTCAGGAAAAAAATATGCGTCTGACGCGCACCTTGGCTACATGATGATCCACGCAGTGAAGCTTTCATTATTGTATCGAGATCTTGTGCTGACTTACCAGCCCGCTTCGTAAAAATTTAAAGATAATACAGAAAGCTTCTCATATCCTTAAGCATGTTCATTTAGGTTTAAAATACAGTATTAGTAGTACCTCTTTCTCTTTCTTTCCCTCCAGATAAAGCTAAACTCATAGAGTGTTGCCAGTCACATACTTTGTTTGAAGAATAAAAGTCACTGTTGAAAAGTAACTTACTAATTGGAAGTGAACACTATGATGTTAAGGTTCGTCTTGGAGAACGATCAAGACTTTTGTAGTTTACCTCACTTGATCATGCTACAGACAGGACTGAAAACTCGTATAAGTTTCATTTCCATCATTTTCTTTGTTGCTGGCTAACGGAAGGATAAAAAAAGAAGTAAGATTAATCTATTCAAGCGTGCTCTTAAATTGATCTTGAAGAAAGTAAAGAATTATGCACGAGTCATTTGTAATTCTTTGCATTAATATAAATTTGCATATAGAGGCTATGGGCTGATTTTAATCTTAAATTGTTGACATCTGTTATTTCCAGGACTTAATGTATAATCTTCACCAAATACTTAAGCCTATTAATCTTCTCTCACTATATATATTTAAACACCTGCCCTCTCCTCTTCAGGTAGGGTGATCCCCCTCAAAAAAAAAAAAAAAACACATTCACCATTAGTCATTCAGTAGCTGTCTTGCCAAAAGTGCGTAGATATTACAATAGAAAGGTCCTCTTTCCCCCTGCCTCAGAGTGCAGATACTGTATTTCCTTCCTCTGGTTACCCGGTTTCTTCTTGTAGTATATTCCCCCGAATCTCTTCTTGTGGTATATTTGTACAGTACTTGTAGCTTTGTCTCGTATATTAAGAATGTTGTGTCTAGCAACACCTCCAGCTCTGTCACTCACTCATTGGCTCTCTCCCACACCCTCCAGCTCTCTCTTACACTCCTAGCTCACTTCCACACCCTCCAGCTCTTTCCAACTCTCCACACTCTCCAACTCTCTTGAACATCTTCCAGCTTTCTCCCACACCCTCCAGCTCTTTCCCACACCCTCCAACTCTTTCCCAAACCCAGTTCTCTCCTACACCCCTCAAGCTCTCTCCCACTCCATTTTAGCTCTCTTCCACTCCCTTCTAGCTCTCTTCTACACCCTTCAAGCTCTCCCACATGTTTTCAACTCTCACACCCTTGCAACTCACACCCACACTTGACAGAATCACTTCCTCTCCACTGTATCATTCTTATACCCCCAAAACTCAATCCAACATTATTCCCCATCCTTCTAGCTCTCTCCCATACCTCTGGCTTTTTACCTTATCCTTCTAGCTCTTTTCCTCATCCTTCAAGTTCTTTTCCTCACTCCTACATTCCTCTGTCTCTTTCCCACACCCTTGCAACTCACACCTACACTCAACAAATTCACTTCTCCACTAAATCATTATTATACTACCAAAAGCTCTTTTCCTCACTCCCACATTCCCCTGTCTCTCTCCCACACCCATGCAACTCACACCTACACTCAACAAATTCACTTCTCCACTAAATCATTATTATACTACCAAATCTGAGCCCCACATTTCTCTAACACACATCTGCATGTTTTAAAACACATTTCTTCACTGTGTAAGATTGGGGGAAAGAAAAGGAAGAGGTGGTGGAAAGGGAAGCAATTCTATCTAAGATTGATTCCTACCATTGTGATTTCCTGTTGATTTAGGGCAGGGTAGAGGAGAGAGGTTGCTGGAGGTTGGAGAGAACTTCCTCAATTACAGATGTAACTGAAATATATGTAGTGCTTGAAGTTTGTGAATACTCTCCTGGGATTTGCTAGTCTTGTTTATGTTGCTAATGTTACATAATTTCTGTGTATTTCTTGATGCTAGTTTCAGTATAGAGCCTCCTCCATTCACTGCACCTTTCCTCCTTTTGTGTCTATCTCATTTTTCCTCTTGCCACACCACTGGCACTGGCCTCACACAAACAGCACCACACTTTCAGTAATGCTGCTGTAGGGATAAAATGAGGTATCTTCTTGTTACACTTGTTACAAAGTTAGTGGGACCTCCGGGGGGGAGGGGGGGTAAACAACTATCTAGGGGTTAAGCACATTGGCCTTGATCAAACAATATTATTAAAACAAAACCACCCTAGGGTCATACTTCCTCGTAAACTCATAAACAGTGTTAAACTAGTGGCCAATACAGTGATTGATAAACCCTAGGTTTGATCCTCAAGGAAGGTTAAATAACCCTACTTCAATCAAGAAAATGAAGATATGATTTAAATTCCAGTACAGTGGACCCCCAGTTAACGATATTTTTTCATTCCAGAAGTATGTTCAGGTGCCAGTACTGACCGAATTTGTTCCCATAAGGAATATTGTGAAGTAGATTAGTCCATTTCAGACCCCCAAACATACACGTACAAACGCACTTACATAAATGCACTTACATAATTGGTTGCATTGGGAGGTGATCGTTAAGCGGGGGTCCACTGCATATACATCACAAAAATGCCTTACTCTACCCTCAGTACCCATCACAAAACCCATAGTTTATACACCATCCCTCAATACACATCACAAAAACATAGTTTACACATCTGTAAACTCTTAGCAGGTCTTTAAAGTAAGGCCATAAGAAAATTACCTTGACCAGTGTCCATAGTGGACTGGTATTATCCCAGCCTGCTGGTAAACACTACTATTTCTACTCTCTCTTACCTTCATGCATGTCCCACTTCAATAACAGGGCCAGGCTCCTCTTAAGGCTTCCATTAGCATAAAATAATCATACATTACCTACAGCGTGGGTACCACCACATAATGCTATACAGAGTTTTACTTATCTCTCCCATAGCCATCTTCCCATCACTCTCATCCTGATTTGACGCCATGACGTCACCCACGAAAAGCGTCCACAAAACGCCAACATGAATTACATATTTGTGGGGCTCTTTTTTCCACATTGTAAACAACTTATTTTATATTATGAAACTATTAGTAAATTTAACACAATGAGGCAATAGCCTGCATAACACAGTCTTCCTGAGGAAGACTGTCAGAATTTATCCTAAGGTGTATGGTGTAGCACATTGGGCATGCATTTTGGCTCACAACTGAAGTGCCCAGGTTGAACCCTGGGTTAGGCAGGACATATGAGCAGGTTTCTTACACCCACTGTCCCATGTTAGTAGTAAATAGATGCCTAAGATAGCTTGGGAATGACCTTAAAAGGAACTCAGTAGAAATATGCCACACTGCTTGACTTTCTTTGATTATCTGAATAGCTATAGTCTTCTGTCCTGTTGATCCGTGATTATCACACTAAAACATGCCGAAAACTACCCACAGCTTATCATAAACTGAATAACGATAAATATATAACAAGCCCTTCGGCATAAATTTTGTTATGCAGTACTTATCTTTATATTCCAGGAGGACCCAACCAGAGAAAATTTATTTGTTGAGGGAGATATGCGATGGCTTCCTCTTCGGCGAAAAGTAGAAATTCTTCATGCACTCTGTGATTTCAGACTAGAAGCTGAAGACGTTCTTGATCTCTTAAAAGTAAGTGTTATCTTGTTATAATATGAGGAAAGGTCATAAAAAATTTAGAAATTTTGAAAGGTATGCCTTCATATGTAAATGATGACCATTTAAGTTTGTTCTTCATTATTATATTACTATTTTTGTAAAGTAGGCCCCCCATGTCTGCGGGGGATACGTTCTAAGGACCTGCCATGGATACCGAAACCATAGATAGTACAGTAGGATCCCTGTATCTGAGGGGGATAAGTTCCAAGGACCTGCCGTGGATACTGAAACCATGGATAATAATAATAATAATAATTTTATTTTGACCTGATACATAGTTGTACAAAAGAACATAATAGTTGGGTGTACGTGCCGAAAGCCTCTTTGTATGCAGATCATTTCAGGCAAACTTAATATTTACTTAAAATTAGGAAGGCAATAGCAGGTTATTATTTGGATGTTGATGAGTTACAGTGAGTACATTAATAACAGTTTTAAATTTACCTTATAAAACTTACATAATTACAAATAGTGGTACAGTTTGGGTTAATTTATAATATGGAAATATTTCAGTGGAACAGTTTAAAAACAATTTAAGATAACAAGCAATAACAAATAATTATATGGACATTGATGTGCTACAGTGGGTACAGTACATAATTAGTAGCAAACCCTATATATATTTATATAAATCCTATACATACCTATTATAAAGTTTAATTGATAAATTATGCTCAATATGTGGAGAATTATCACTTTACACTGATGAGAAGCACTTCACTGCTTCTCTTAATGTTTTAAGAACTGCCACCATCACTACTTTTGCCTTTGGGCAAAAGTAGTGATGGTGGCAGTAATTTTGCAGTAATACTTCCTAATTTTGCATTATTATGCAAAATTAGGAAATATTTTTGAGCCACAGCAAATCGTGAATAACTGTAACCACGGATACCAAATCAGTGGATATGGGTTCTACTGTAGTAATTTGTTTTGTATTTTACTTTTTTATTGTATCTCACCAATTTAAACTTCTTTCAAGTCCTTCTTATGGCTTATACCTATTTCAAAATGCATTTAGTTTGAGAATTGCACCTAATGTTAAAAAAAGAAAAATCTGTGTATACGAGCACATAATTTATTGAAAAAATGGAAATATATTTAGTAATGTATGCATACCATGACCAAAACTGTAATAAATTAACTTTACCATTGTATGTATACCTTAGATTAAGGTACAGAGAAATTATCTTTATTCTAACAGATTCATTAATTTACAGAATTTAGAATCCGACAGTTTACGGGTGGAGCCCCTTGGGTACGATGATAGTGGTTCTACTTACTGGTATTTTTACGGCACCCGCCTTTATAGGGAGGATCATTCATTATATCACCCACACAGACGAAAACCAAAGGATAAAGACAAAGATAAAGAAGATAAAAGAAAAAAGAAGAGAAAGAAAAAAGGCCACAAAAATGAAGAAACTGATGAGGAAGCAGATATACCAAATCCTGTCTGGCAGGTAACACTTCATACTTTACCAACCGTGTCTTTTTCAGGTGGAGTAACCTTCTTGATGTGTGGACTGTGAATTGTTGACAATTGATACTCCACTTAGATTTTAATAGACATTTGAGTATATTATGTATGAATGGTTTTGCTCTTTCATTTCTAACTTCAGACAGTTTGCACTTTTATACAAAACACTCCCTGTAACTCAAAATTTTATTTCTTATTTTGCTAAATAATTGCTCCTTATATAGTATGCAAAAATATTAGGCAGCTAATTCAGAAAAAATAAATATAACCTTCCTTCCAACCAAATAGCCACCCATAAGTCCCCAGTATAGTAATAATGGTGCCCTCCCTGAATCTGTATTATTATTATTATTATTATTATTATTATTATTATTATTATTATTATTATTATTATTATTATTATTATTATTATTATTATCACAGTATAATCAAAGTTGTGAATATTATAGTTTGAGATTGTACACTATTGGGAAATAAGAATATTTAGACATTAATTTTTTGAACAGAAGAGAACGTTTTGGAGAGGAGTTATTTTCTATGGTAGTACTAAGAATGACTTCTATAGTCTTTCATGATGTACTCAGCCACTACAGTATTTTAATGGTAGCGTATATTGAGATAATGAATAAAAGTATAAAATAACGTTGAGAGCATCAACATATAGGATACAAGAATGAAGGTTGATGTAGGAATACAAATATAGACTATTGGTACTGTATTTGGATATGAAGCAAATTTGCATACTTCTTGTGGTTTGGTATGGGCCATTTTGCTATATAGCAGTAATGAAAGTGTTTTTTTGGGGGGTCACCCTACCTCGGTGGGAGATGGCCAGGTGTTGAAAAAAAAAAAAAAAAAAAATATTGAACATTTAAGCGAGTTTAGTCAGTGAAGATTAAATAGTGTGGGTTCTTGAAATAAAAAGTGAATTTTATAATAGGATCTGTTTTAATGTTGATCTATTTATTAATGTTTCTGCTGCAGTTACTAATAGTTGTGTCTGAGATTTTGTTGCCATGGCAGAAGTTAAAGGAAACATAGCTGTTTGTGAAATTTTGATTTTGACATAGGTGGGAAAGTTTTTTTTTTTTTTGTGCTCTATACTTGTACATCTAACTTGAAATATAAAAAGCACAAATAAACCCACACTTGGAGAGGAAACCTTAGATAATGTCTTAGTCCCTCCTGTACTAAAATGTTAATTCAGAACTGTGTGAGAAAAAGCAGAGAAGACCAGGAGACAAGAAATCAGAAGATCTGTCTTTTAGTTTGAAGAGTCTTTATGTTTATTTAGCTACCTATGCATACTTATTGTAACACTCCTGTAAATTTCACTTATTTTTCACTTTTCACAGTGTGGTACTTAACCCCTAGCTTCCGTAAAGCATTATTTCAGTTTGCGAAAAAAAATGCGCATACTTATTAAACATTAAATAAAGTTTAGAGAAAATCAAATTCTTGCAGGTTCAGTGCTTCTCTGAGGAAGACTGGAACGTTCTTGCCGAAAAGTTTGAGGATTGTGCGTCCAAGCTTGAACGTAGTTTGTTACAGACACTCCGAGAAGACTTCCTTCCAGAGATTCCACGGCTCTTCCAGGAAAAAGAGAAGGTTATTTTGATTTTACATTAATATGAAGATTAATTTCTAGTATTATGCACAAGAATACTACTGAAGGAATACACAGCAGTACTGTTTTAAGACAATCTGTTTTCAAAGTTCGGAAGTTGCTGTTGTAAATTAAGGTGTAATTACTTTTGTGATATACCTGTTTATTTATTATACTTATTAGTTAATGTTTTTATTGACAGATTCAGAGAAAGCGCATGATGGAATTTGCTCCGAGAAGATCTTCTGGGCGGGTACAAAAATTAAAAGAGAAAAGAGAAGAGGAGGAAAAAAAAATGGCAATAGAAATTGTTGAACAGGAAAAGAGAAGACAACTAGAGGAAGATAAAAAGAAGAAAAAGAAAGAAGAGGAATCAGTTGCAGCTGAAAAAAATGAAAAGTTAGTGTACCTGATTGTTACATGGATTATAAGTCAGTATCATGTTAACTGTTTTGCTAGGTGGAAAAATATATATGAATGGAGTATGGATGAAAAGTGAATGACCTATCACTAGATTTATTTAGAATTAATAAGCTTTATAATAGATCCAAAATATTTGGAAAATTTATTTTACTCCACATGCTGCCAAATTACACCTACCACCCGACTTACGACCTGCTCGTCTTACGACCACTCGACTTACGACCATGTTTTTTATGCCAAATTTCTGGGAAATAAACAACTATTTGTGTTGTACACAGTGTTTATCCTAAATCTTACAGTATAAAATACAGTACTAACAGCATAAAAAGTAAAGTAAAACATGAAATACCAAAATGAAACAATAAAATAAAGTCATTACAAAAATGTGATGTTGATATTCAGTAGTAAAGTTCGACTTTCGACCAGTTTCTTGGAACCGAACTCGGTCGTAAGTCGGATGGTAGGTGTATTCAGAATTTGTATTGAAACATAATTTTAATAATAAAAGAAGCATAATTTCTTTCATTATTTTATTTGATATAAATACATACATTTTTTCACAGGAAAAATATACGTGAGGTTTTAAAGGAGGAGATCATTCAGGAAAAAACAAGCCCACTAAAACTGAGCAAATCACAGCGAGAGAGAAAGAAAAGTGAAGATCAGGATTTAAACATAAGAGAAAAGTTGGACATAAAGGACATCAAGAATGAAGTGATTGAGGTCAGTGATCCATCTGATCATAATGAAGATGTCCAGGAGGAACCTGTCAGAAAAGTCAGAATGGGTAGGCCAAGAAAGAACAGTACAGAAGAACCTGAGGAAAGGGTTAAAAATTGCAGAGGAAGAAAGCCAGGTCGTGGGAGAAAGCCAGGAAGGAAGCCGGGATCACAAAGACTGGTTACAAGAGAGGAAGTTACAGATGAAGAAGTTGAAGAGAGTACTAAACCTCAGGTGAGCCATTTCCTCCAGGTCTAACCAGAAACTTTATTAATCTTCTTCTTTCAACAAACCGGCCGTATCCCACTGAGGCAGGGTGGCCCAAAAAGAGAAACAAAAGTTTCTCTTTTTAAATTTAGGAATTTATACAGAAGTGGTTACTAGCCCCTTGCTCCCAGCATTTTAGTCGCCTCTTACAACACACATGGCTTACAGAGGGAGAATTCTGTTCCACTTGCCCTTGAGATAAGAGGAAATAAACAATAACAAGAACTAGAAAGAAAAGAGAAGAAAACCTAGAGGGGTGTGTGTGTATATATATGCTTGTATATGTATGTGTAGTGTGACCTAGGTGTAAGTAGAAGTAGCAAGAGATACCTGAAATCTTGCATGTTTGAGACAGAAAAAAGGACACCAGCAATCCTACCATTATGTAAAACAATTACAGGTTTTCGTTTTACTCACTTGGTAGGATGGTAGTACCTCCCTGGGTGGTTGCTGTCTACCAACCTACTACCTACTGCTACTTTATTAATTTTTTTTTTAACAAGTTGGCTGTCTCCCGCTGAGACAGGGTGACCCAAAAAGAAAGAAAATCCCCAAAAAGAAAATACTTTCATCATCATTTAACACTTTCACCTCACTTGTACATAATCACTGTTTTTGCAGAGGTGCCCAGATACAACAGTTTAGAAGCATATATAAAGATACAGTGGACCCTCGACTAACGCTATTAATCCGTTCCTGAGAGCTCATCGTTAGTCAAAATAATCGTTAGTCAAGTTAATTTTCCCCATAAGAAATAATGGAAATCAAATTAATCCGTGCAAGACACCCAAAAGCATTGAGAAAAATTTTTTTTAACACATGAAATACAGTGGACCCCCGCATAACGATGGCATCACATAGCGATTTTTCCGCATACCGATTACTTTTATCGCAAAATTTTTGCCGCGCATACCGATTAAAAACCCGCTTACCGATTTTCGTCCGAGACGCGTCCAATGTGCCCTCAGCCAGCCTCACATGTGCCGGCCGTCCCATTGTTTACCAGCCAGCCTCCGCGGTAACATCCAAGCATACACTCGGAATATTTCGTATTATTACAGTGTTTTCGGTGCTGTTTCTGGAAAATAAGTGACCATGGGCCCCAAGAAAGCTTCTAGTGCCAACCCTGTGGTAAAAAGGGTGAGAATTAGTATGGAAATTAAGAAAGATTTTGAAGGGTTTGGGGCTAACCCTGAGAAGCCTATGCCAGTTGTGGAATCCATTGTGCCTACTTCAAAGATTAAGGAAATGTGTGCACAGTGGGTTGAACTGCAAACCTTTATAGATGAAAATCACCCTGACACAGCTGTTGCAAGCCGTGCTGGTGACTATTTCAATGACAATGTTGTGGCCCATTTTAGACAAATCGTAAAGGAACGGGAGGTACAGAGCTCTATGGACAGATTTGTTGTGCGACAGAGGTCCAGTGACTCTCAAGCTGGTCCTAGTGGCATTAAAAGAAGAAGGGAAGTAACCCCGGAAAAGGACTTGCTACCTCAAGTCGTAATGGAAGGGGATTCCCCTTCTAAACAGTAAGAAGATAATGCTCTCCCCTCCTCCCATCCCATCAATCATCACCAGATCTTCAATAAAAGTAAGTGTCATTTAATTGTGCATGCCTTTTTCAGTTTGTGTGTATTAAAATTAACATTTCATGTGGTAAAAAAAAATTTTTTTTCATACTTTTGGGCGTCTTGCACGGATTAATTTGATTTCCATTATTTCTTATGGGGAAAATTCATTCGCATAACGATTATTTCGCATAACGATGAGCCCTCTTGCACGGATTAAAATCGTTAACCGGGGGTCCACTGTATTAATTTTAATACACACAAACTGAAGAAGACATGCACAGTTACATGACACTTACCTTTATTGAAGATCTGGTGATGATTGATGGGATGGGAAGAGGGGAGTGTGTTGATGGTCTTAGTGTTTAGAAGGGGAATCCCCTTCCATTAGGACTTGAGGTGGCAAGTCCTTTTTTGGGGTTACTTCCCTTCTTCTTTTAATGCCACTAGGACCAGCTTGAGAGTCACCGGACCTCTGTCGCACAACATATCTCCCCATAGAGGCCTGTACCTCCCGTTCCTTTATGACATTCCTAAAGTGTTACACAACATTGTCAGTGTCACCATTAAACACTTGTTCAGGTTTCAGTCCTTCACTGTCTATGTACTCCTTGAATTCCTGCACATATTTTTCAGCTGCTTTTTGGTCCAAACTGGCAGCTTCACCATGCCTTATCACACTATGTATGCCACTAGATTCTTAAATCTCTCAAACCAACCTTTGCTGGCCTTAAATTCACTCACATCACCACTAGTTGCTGGCATTTTTCTAATTAAATCGTCATGCAACTTCTTAGCCTTTTCACATATGATCGCTTGAGAGATGCTATCTCCTGCTATCTGTTTTTCGTTTATCCATACCAATAACAGTCTCTCAACATCTTCTATCACTTGCGATCTCAGTTTCGAAAACATAGTTGCACCTTTGGCAAGAACAGCTTCCTTGATTGCTGTTTTCTTGGCCACAATAGTAGCGATGGTTGATTGGGGTTTTGTGTACAGCCTGGCCAGCTCGGAGACATGCACTCCACTTTCATACTTAGCAATGATCTCTTTCTTCATATCCATAGTAATTCTCACCCTTTTTGCTGTAGGGTTGGCACTACTACCACCCTTCCATAGCATATAAACATTGCATGTTTATATGCTATGTAATGTGTTTCTTATATAATTTTGAAGAAAATATCATAGATGGATTAATGAAAATATCTATATTAACATAAAATAAGACATTTAATGTGCACAAGAGTGATTATTATTACGTATTAGTATTATTACTATGGCGTTAAGACTTAGAGGGACACTCTTAGTGAGCAAGTAACAAAGGGATGTTTATATGCTATGTAACATAATTTTGAAGGAAATATCGTAGATGGATTAATGAAAATGTCTATTTTAATGTAAAATAAGACATTTAATGTGCCCAAGAGTGAGTCATGAACGTATGAGTGGCCCAGGTGGATGCATCTGAGCATCCGGGGTAAAATTTCGCCGAAAAAAGTGGTCAGAATCTGAATTGTATGATTTCCACACCAGATGAAATCTGGGGGTCCACTGTACTTACAGTAGACCAACACCTTTTGTGTGGGTCACATTCCTGAAATTGGAGCTACAGTGGTACCTCGAATTTCGAACAGCTCCCAACTCGAATAATTATGTAAGTGCATTTTTGTAAGTGCTTTTGTAAGTATTTTTGGGGGTCTGAAACAGACTAATCTGATTTACATTATACCTTATGGGAACAAATTCGTTCGGTAACGGCACCCGAACAGCCTTCTGGAACGAATTATGGCCGAAATTCAGGGTACCACTATATATGTGAAAATGCGATATGTGGAGTGAACATCTGATGGAAAACAATAGGGTTGCATTTCTGACACCTAAAAAACAAGTACATATTATTTTACATTACTGATTTATAATAAGTACAATGTACAATGCCTGCACTTTAAAGGAGGGGTTTGGGATATTGGCAGTTTGGAGGGATATGTTGTGTATCTTTATACGTATATGCTTTTAAACTGTTGTATTCTGAGCACCTCTGCAAAAACAGTGATAATGTGTGAGTGTGGTGAAAGTGTTGAATGATGATGAAAGTATTTTCTTTTTGGGGATTTTCTTTCTTTTTTGGGTCACCCTGCCTTGGTGGGAGACGGCCGACTTGTTGAAAAAAAAAAAAAACGTATTTACAATGATCTTGTGGGCACACAGATATTATAAGCAGATTAAAAATTATGGTACATTATATAAAGTTAACCTGGAATACTTTTTTTTTTTTTTTAAACATACGGGCTGTCTCCCACCAAGGTAGGGTGACCCAAAAGAAAAAACACTTTCACCATCATTCATTCTTATCACTGTCTTGCCAGAGACATGCCAATACTACAGTTCAGATGCCCCTCCAAACTGAAAATATCCCCAGCCATCCTTCAGAGTGCAGGCACTTTGTTTTTATTTGTTCATTGGATGTTTTTTCGTTCCAATAGATTTTGTTATGTACCAGATTGTTTTTCATTGTGGACTATCACACACTCCAAAATGTTCAGAAATGGCAGTCTACCTGGAGGGCAGTCCGGGGATCAACGCCCCCGTGACCTGCTCCATGATCAGGTCTCCTATAGTCCACTTTGGTGTATCATTTTGGTAAACTGTGTAATAATGTGAATCTTTGTAAATTATGACATTTTGCACTATCTTTTCAGGTTTACAGTGGACGGAAAACCAACAATTCCTTATCTTCAGTAGCGTTTTCATTAAATCACACTGCAGTAGTGCCTGAGCCCGATGTAACTAATGTTAACTCTGTCACGTCACCGCCCACTAAAAAGAAAGTCAAGAGTGCACATATGTAAGTTACATATACTATATTAATATTGATTATTTGGTATTATTATCAGGGAATGAATTGCTGGCATTCAGTTTTGAGTATTAATTGATTAAAAACAGATGAAAAAGTGTTTAAATTATATGTCAATACAGAGCCCTGAGACATGCATGCAGTTTTATGAAGTTAAAAATTTCAACTTACTGTATGTTGTTCAGGAAGCCCACAATTTAATAAACTTTAGAATCATGGGACAAAATCTGTTGGGTTAGATGATTCAGAAACCATGGATAAAGTTCATTGTTTATGATTCATTGAAGTATCTGCATGAAAGTCACTTGTTGATGAGACAAAATGCTATACTGGTGTAACTAAAGGCGGAAGGTCTCAGGATTCCTTAAGGCTACCTGTTGCATCTCTAGTGCCTTCTTGGCTTGTGTGGTGAATGGTTTTGTGTCCCTGTTGCCCATGCACTGTGTGATCCTGAGGGTTCAGTTTGTCGGACATATTTAGCTGTTGACAAATTAATATGAGCAGAAGTAAGTCACTGACACAAGAGACATTTGCAAAGATCATTAGATTACATAAGGCAGGCAATCAAACCAAAGACATGGTAGAACCCACTGATGTGTGTGTGTGAGCATTCCGTGAAGCCCTGATTGTGTTGGTTCCTTGAAGACAGTGTTGATGATATGCCCACACGAAAAGCACATCCAGGGAAGCCTTGAAATATGTCCCCACTAATGTTAACTGTCATAACATACCTAGAATTGCTCTCTTATCATTTCCCAGAATCTTTAGTGCAGGGGGGTACAAGGTTTTTATGCAGGACAGTGCTCCTTTCCACACCATGAAATCTGTTGTTCAGTAGTTTTACATCTATGTGGTACCCTTCTTTGATGACTGGCCAGGATATTTCCAAGACTTCAGGCTCGTGGTGAACCTTTTAGCTGTGATAGAGAGAGAGAGAGATCTACTAGGGGAAAGGATATCAGCCCACTCCCATGGTTTTAGGATGCCATCTGTAAACCATGGGAAAATTTACCCCATGAAACCCTGAAGAATGAGTTTTAATCACTTCCTAGATAGTTGAAGGATATCCTAAAGTGCAAGGGATGACCTACTTTGTGGTCATTTTAGGGAGAGAGCAGTGTACTTTAATGATGAACATTGTAGTGGAATAAGTAATCCACATTTGGCATCCTTGCTCAGATTAATTTTTTCAGTTATTATTTTCAAGTTATGAGGCATTGTTACACCTTCACCTTCAGTTTGTGTTTAAGTGCGACTTTACTCATTTTAATGGTAAAGTTTAATTTTTGGGTAAAGTGTGATGGTCACAGGTTGTATCCATATTTAGCACTTAATGTACGTATTCGGTACTCTGGATACATTCTCTCTTGTGGATGTATTCCGTGCTGTTTTCAAGACTGCAAAACTTTTTTATTGTAATGCCTAACATGGAGTCAATTCTTGCATCTTTGTTAAGAGAATAGCATCTAAAAACAAAGATTTGTTATAAACACAGTCATGATTATTTTGCAGTTAAGCTTTTACTTAACATTTTCTGTACAATCACAAGAAAAACTTTAGGAAATTTACATAAAGTTATATTCCTTAACAGGGTTTTACAAACTGAGGACGATTTACGCACAGGGATGTACAAGGTTCTTGAACATCTACGGGACCATGAAGACGCATGGCCGTTTCATGATCCAGTTGAAGAGGAATATGCACCCAATTACTATGCAGTTATCCGAAGACCTATGCACATCACTAGGGTTAGAATCAATTTACCACAATAATTTTACTGAATGAAAGTTTTCTTATTAATACAGTAATAAAAAAATGTGTTTATTGATAATTTTGAAAGAGGCTGGAGGGAATATTTCAAGGAATGACT
Source organism: Cherax quadricarinatus (assembly GCF_038502225.1). Taxonomy (NCBI): domain Eukaryota; kingdom Metazoa; phylum Arthropoda; class Malacostraca; order Decapoda; family Parastacidae; genus Cherax; species Cherax quadricarinatus. The sequence continues at coordinate 1,389,177 of NC_091319.1, forward strand.
AATCCATCTTTAATTCATTGATATGAAACACTGGTGGATCATTATTGCATTATAAGCGCTTTTAGAAGTGGAAAGTCTTGGGAGCACGTGTGGTGCTTGGAGAGTAGATAGAATAAGGATAGTAGAAGAGGAAGGTCATGAAGATAGGCAAATATAGTAAGTACAGGGGGACAACATGGTAGTTCTGTGAACAACACATAGAAGAAACAGTTTATTGGATTAAGTGGGAGTGTCTTATTAAGAGGAATGAATGAATTTGAAACATCTAGAATTTTTTTTTTTTCAACAAGTTGGTCGTCTCCCACCGAGGCAGGGTGACCCAAAAAAGAAAGAAAATCCCCAAAAAGAAAATACTTTCATCATCATTCAACACTTTCACCACACTCACACATTATCACTGCTTTTGCAGAGGTGTTCAGAATACAACAGTTTAGAAGCATATACGTATAAAGATACACAACATATCCCTCCAAACTGCCAATATCCCAAACCCCTCCTTTAAAGTGCAGGCATTGTACTTCCCATTTCCAGGACTCAAGTCCGACTATAAGAAAATAACCGGTTTCCCTGAATCCCTTCACTAAATATTACCCTGCTCACACTCCAACAGATCGTCAGGTCCCAAGTATCATTCGTCTCCATTCACTCCTATCTAACACGCTCATGCACGCTTGCTGGAAGTCCAAGCCCCTCGCCCACAAAACCTCCTTTACCCCCTCTCTCCAACCCTTTCGAGGACGACCCCTACCCCTCTTTCCTTCCCCTATAGATTTATATGCTTTCCATGTCATTCTACTTTGATCCATTCTCTCTAAATGACCAAACCACCTCAACAACCCCTCTTCTGCCCTCTGACTAATGCTTTTATTAACTCCACACCTTCTCCTAATTTCCACACTCCGAATTTTCTGCATAATATTTACACCACACATTGCCCTTAGACAGGACATCTCCACTGCCTCCAACCGTCTCCTCGCTGCTGCATTTACCACCCAAGCTTCACATCCATATGAGTGTTGGTACTACTATACTTTCATACATTCCCTTCTTTGCCTCCATAGATAACGTTTTTTGACTCCACATATACCTCAACGCACCACTCACCTTTTTTCCCTCATCAATTCTATGATTAACCTCATCCTTCATAAATCCATCCGCCGACACGTCAACTCCCAAGTATCTGAAAACATTCACTTCTTCCATACTCCTCCTCCCCAATTTGATATCCAATTTTTCTTTGTCTAAATCATTTGATACCCTCATCACCTTACTCTTTTCTATGTTCACTTTCAACTTTCTACCTTTACACACATTCTCAAACTCATCCACTAACCTTTGCAATTTTTCTTTAGAATCTCCCATAAGCACAGTATCATCAGCAAAAAGTAACTGTGTCAATTCCCATTTTGAATTTGATTCCCCATAATTTAATCCCACCCCTCTCCCGAACACCCTAGCATTTACTTCTTTTACAACCCCATCTATAAATATATTAAACAACCATGGTGACATTACACATCCCTGTCTAAGACCTACTTTTACCGGGAAGTATTCTCCCTCTCTTCTACACACCCTAACCTGAGCCTCACTATCCTCATGAAAGCTCTTTACAGCATTTAGTAACTTACCACCTATTCCATAAACTTGCAACATCTGCCACATTGCTCCTCTATCCACTCTATCATATGCCTTTTCTAAATCCATAAATGCAATAAAAACTTCCCTACCTTTATCTAAATACTGTTCACATATATGCTTCAATGTAAACACTTGATCTACACATCCCCTACCCACTCTGAAGCCTCCTTGCTCATCCGCAATTCTACATTCTGTCTTACCTCTAATTCTTTCAATTATAACTCTACCGTATACTTTTCCTGGTATACTCAGTAAACTTTTTCCTCTATAATTTTTACAATCTCTTTTGTCCCCTTTCCCTTTATATAAAGGGACTATACATGCTCTCCGCCAATCCCTAGGTACCTTCCCCTCTTTCATACATTTATTAAACAAAAGTACCAACCACTCCAACACTATATCCCCCCCTGCTTTTAACATTTCTGTCATGATCCCATCAGTTCCAGCTGCTTTACCCCCTTTCATTCTACGTAATGCCTCACGTACCTCCACCACACTTACATTCTGCTCTTCTTCACTCCTAAAAGATGGTATACCTCCCTGGCCAGTGCATGAAATTACCGCCTCCCTTTCTTCCTCAACATTTAAAAGTTGAAATAATTTAGATATGGCTGAGGACATTTTACTGAAATTAATTGGTAGGGTGATACCAAATAAAAATTGTCCCAGCATTTGCAGCAAAGTTGTAAGTGTTCTACTAACAGACCTTGATGTTGGTGAGGCACTCTTGATCCATGGAATTGAATCTAACTTGATTTCCTCCCAGTCTGAAGTGCTGTAAGTTTTTCACATCCCCATGAATTTTATTATACCTACAGATCACAACATACACTTGTACTGAGAACTCGTTAATTTTTTTTAATGTACTAGCTGTCTCCCACTGAGGTAGAGTGACCCAAAAAAGAAACACTTTCACCATTTATGTGCCAGAGGCATGCAAATATACCAGTTCAGATGTCCCTCCAGACTTGTATTGAGTAGTTGACAACATTTCAGATGGAGGAGCGCCTGGATGCTGGGTTTTACTCTAATCTTAAGATGTTTGAGGGAGACTTCAAACTCATGATGGATAATTGCAAACTTTACAATGGTCCAGAAAGTGGTAAGGCTCCTTATTAATTTTTTAATATTTTTTGTATTGTTATTCAAACATAAGGATATTAGAAAGTAGTGTTACAAAGGGCTGAAAAAGCACATTAACTTCACCTAGTTACAAAGAGTTCTAAGGTTAGTGTAAACAAAGTAAATTCACCATTTATGAGAATTATGTAAGAATAAGAACATAAGAATGTTTATTGATATATGTGGTAAATGTAATGGTAAATATTTACAAAATGGCCCAATGTTTCAGAGGGACTATGCCATCTGGTAACCAGTTGTTAGAAATAATGATTTTTCTGTAGAAAATATTCTTTCTTATTAAAAATCTTCATCATAAGTTGTAGGGTTATTTAAGTTTATCGGCTTTTTAAATTTATGTATTTATTACTATTATATATTTTATAATGCTCTGTTTTGCAGAATATACACACATGGCATACACACTTGAGAAAGTGTTTGCTAAGCTCAAGGCTAAATACCTTGAAGCAGACCTTTCCTCTGATGAAGAAATGTACATTGATATGAGCTACCAGCAAGCAGCAAAGAGAAAGAACAAGAGAAGAAGTAACAGCGACGAGAAAGAGAACACAAGAATAGATGGGGGAAAAGGCACGCCAAAAAAAAGAGGACGCAAAAAAAAGAAAGTTGGAAGAAAACCAAAGGAGAAGCATAATAATGATTCACATATTATGTCTGAGAAAGAAAAGGAGTGGAAGAAAAGTAAATTTTCCAGAGAAAAAGACAAAGAAAAGGATAAAACTAAGAATAAAGACAAACCAAAGATTGACGAATATGAGTTTCGTGATGAGGATGATGATGAAGATGATGATGATGATGAGGATGAGTTTGAGGAACCACCACTTCTAGTGAGGGAAGATCCTTACCCTGAGGATGATGATGAGATGGAGGAGGGTGAGGAAACGGCAGAAGAACCTCATTCCACACTAGAGGACCCTCTTAAAGAAGATGCAAAAGTTGTAAAAAACAAAGTGGGAAGACCAAGAAAAGAAGACGTGAACAAGAAGGTAGTTAGCGATGTGATTGATGATGAAGATGAGGAGGATGATGATGATATGGAGCCTGATGTCTGTCTATATTACAATAATAATGATTACAGAAGTGATGAAGAAGAAAATGATGATGTAAGAAGTAACACAGACTATATAAACGAAAGACACAATGAACTATTTGGTGAAATAGATGATATTGAAGATGAGGAAGATGAACAAGAGGTTGAAGAGGAGGAGGAGGAGGAGGAGGAGGACAATTCTGTTGTGAAAACCAATGAAAAAGCCAAACACAATCATTCAGGGAAACAGAGTAAAAAGAAAAGTGGTTCAGTAAAAGACAAAGAAAAAAAGAAGCATAAACATGGTGACAAACACGATAAACACCATCACCACCATCATCATCACCATCATCATCATAAGAGCAAATCAAAAGAGGGAAAACACCATAAAAAGAAGAACAAGCATGCTACAGAGAAGGATGCTAAGAAGATACTAAAAGTGGAGGATGTGTATGACTACTCAGAGGAGGAAGATCAGGGGGTGACTGCAGAGGAGAGGCAGGGTAATAAAGTGGCACTTAAAACCAAAGATGAAACTGGGAAGAAAAAGAAGAAAATCAAACACAGAGGAAAACATGAGAAACATGGAAAGCATCACGATAAGCAAGAAAAGCATGAAAAACATAAAGAAGGAAAGGCAAAAGAGAGTAAGAAAGAAAGTAAAAAGAAAAATAGCAAGAAAAAGAAGATTCCAGCAAAAAATATGGCTGCTATTGATGCTTTGTCTGCAGCAACAGAACAAACTCTAAAGGTAATGTTAGTTATTGATGTACAGTAAACCCTCTTTTACTATGCACATTTTATTCTTAAAAATTCGCAGATATGTAAAGTGAAGTCCACAAACACAAAATAAGATTATGTTCCTGACACCTTCAGATTTGGCAGTCAAATTTCATTTTACTAGTGTACTAGTCGAAAATTACTGCAGTATACTTTACCTCGCATTCTGCATGTTACATAAGTATTTGAAGATTGTAGGGAGGGTTAACATGGGCCTATTGAGATACAGCCGAGGTTGATCAACTGACATTCTTAGTAAATGTGAACATCGTCATAATAAAAGCCACATTTCCTTACCATATTGTACCAATCTGTAGTGGAGGGAAGGCAGGGTAGGGGTCAGCCTAGGAAAGGTTGGAGGGAGGGGGTAAAGGAGGTTTTGTGTGCGAGGGGCATGGACTTTTAGCAAGCATGCGTGAGCATGTTAGATAGGAGCAAATGGAGACAAATGGTTTTTAGGACTTGACTTGGTGTTGGAGTGTGAGCAAGATAATATTTATAAAGGGATTCAGGGAAACCGGCAGGCTGGACTTGAGTCCTGGAGATGGGAAGTAGTGTCTGCACTCTTAAGGAAGGGTGTTAGTATTGCAGTTTTGTAATTGTAGTGTAAGCACACCTCTGGCAAGACAGTGATGGAGTGGACGATGGCGAAAGTTTTTCTTTTTTGGGCCACTCTACCTTGATGGGAAATGGCCAATATGTTTATAGAAAAAAAATTGTACCAACAAATAAGAACTTGCTACACCTATACCAAACAAATATGCATTAATGTGAAGGCATTTGACTTTTTTTTTTATTTAAGATTTATGGTGCTTATTATTATCAAATTTTTTTGTTGCACATTTTGAATTGCATTGCAACAAAATCACTCTTATGAAGTCACTCTATATATTTGTTGTGTAAAACAGTATCATGAAATTATCATTTGTTGTAAAGAATGATACCACAGTGGTTAAAGATTATCATACAATTATCGCTGTAGGATAATGTTTCTGTACAGTTCACAAGTAACCCACAAATTAGAATGAAAACTGTATCCAAATACTTTTTTCTTTGGTTGGAGATTAGGTGCCACAGTAACTGACTCTGCCCTTTAGGTTCTCTTTATCTGTGGCAGGTATTATTTTGTCACTTGTAGTATTGATAACACTGTCTCACCAGTACCTGCAGTGTGCCCCTTCCTTTCATAACTTACACTGTCTTGGTATCTGTGAGGACAGTGTCCTGGTCATCAAGACTTGTATCTTGTTGCTAATATAGGATTATTATATTAAAAAATGAAGCACCAAATTAGTGTGGTTGAGAGCACTGCATTCAAAAGAGGGTGGATTCATTAGAAGTTGGAGAGGTGGAGTGTTAGTAAGAATGCAAAACGAAAGTCATGCTTGGTGGAAATGGTCAATTAGTGTCATATAAAGAAAGAGCATTGATGGTGGGGTTTTCAAGGTGAAGGGCAAGCAAAGTGAGTGCATCAAGGGCACTGGAGGTGTCAAAAGTGAAATCTGCATGCTCTAAGAAATAGGACAGTTGATTAATACAAGTCGTACTGTCAACACAACTTGATAGTCCTTACAGAAAGGTGCCAGGTTTTTGTCCCTAAGGTGTTGATGTGTGAGTCTTGCGTGTCCAGTACATAATTGTGGGTTTTGATTATCCACAGGCAACTAATGAATAAATTTGATTATCCACTAATTTCTGGTGGTACCCATTTGTTTTTTTTTTTCAGGCTTGGTGCACAATCCCTATATTGAAAAATTATAGAATTTTTTCCAAATTGTACTCGGTTGCTTTTCTGATTATTCTTTCTTTTAAAATTCAGTTGGTGTTTGAAATACAAATTTAAAAAATGTGAAACAAAATTATTCAGACAGAATCGGGTATTATTCATACTTTTTAGTTTCGTGGGACCTCATAGATGTACAGGAGGGCCCCGCTTTACGGCGTTTTGCTTTACGGCGTTCCGCTAATACGGACATTTCAAATTATGACCAAAACTCGCTATACGGCTCCCCCCACCTTTTTTTCTAATACGGTCACAGCGGCCCACCGAGTTTGTTTACATTCTCCCTGAGCACATCTCCTTATTATGTCTGGAAACTTTCCAAAATTTCAAGTGTTTTAAAGTTATTGTATATTTTATATGTATTGTACTTGATAATTAAACTTGTGTACACCTGTACCTAAATAAACTTACACACTGTGCTGGCATGTAGGTACACATTAAAATCACTAAGAGTCTCTCTACTCTTGATGCAATAATAATAATAATAATAATAATAGTAATAATAATAATCTCTTGGGCGCATTAATGTCGCATATTACATTAATATAGACATTTCCCTTAATCTATGATATTTTTTTCAAAATTATGTAAGAAACACATTATGTAACACACAAACATGATACATGCACCCACAGTATAAAAATTTATACAAATATATATGAGATGTTTACCAAACGGTTTGTAGAAGTGTCGGAAGAATTACGTTTTCTCTAGCCCGTCACCTGTTACTAGGGATAACTGTAGAAAAATATTCCTTTCGTATGCCTTCACTTTATAGCTATAATTCTGTACTAACTTGTACACAGTGTAAGAGTATTTGTTTCGTGATTTAATTATTATAATAATAATAAAAATATTATAAGGTAAAAGTTTCACAAACTCTTACAAATGTACATGAATGAACTAAAACTGGACACGTATTAATACCGTCTATTTCGCCTGACCGAGTGATCGTCCACAACCTGTTCAGTTTGTTTGTTTACCCTGTCTGAGCTCGGTGTATCATTAAATGTTGTATATTACGTTAATATACACATTTTCATTAATCCATCCATGATATTTTTTTCAAAATTATATAATAAACACGATACATAACATAAATACATAACAACATATGTGTAGAGAACCTAGGATAACCCAAAAAAGTCAGAGTGACTTACTTCCATTGCCTTCACTCAGAGCATCATTTCTTCTCAAAATGATGTTACATGAGAATGGGAGTGTTCTTCTTTATTTATTCTACCGTATCAATGTAGAGACAACCTGTACACAATGTAACTTGTACACAAACCAGACGTGTACACTGTTTACAAAACTTACCTTCGCCTGGTTTGTTTACATAACTCTGCGCCTGTCCTCTCTCATGCACTCATTCTTTCTCTCTGGTATGGTAGCCTGGCTGACTACCATACATACCACACTTGATTTTTTACAATAAATACTACTCATCTCACCCTATATTTTAAGGTAAGTAATGAGTGAACTGTATATACATTTTATCGCTCTGGGATGCTTAAATATCATAGAATAGTATGTGTGGGTGGGTTGGCCTGGTATGGTAGCCTGGCTGACTACCATACATACCACACTTGATTTTTTACAATAAATACTACTCATCTCACCCTATATTTTAAGGTAAGTAATGAGTGAACTGTATATACATTTTATCGCTCTGGGATGCTTAAATATCATAGAATAGTATGTGTGGGTGGGGTGGCCTGGTATGGTAGCCTGGCTGACTACCATACATACCACACTTGATTTCTTACAATAAATACTACTTGTCTCACCCTAGATTAAGACTATAAATATTTTAAGGTAAGTAATGAGTGCACTATGTGTGTATTGTACTTTTTTATTGTTTTTTGATGCCTGGTTCTATTGCTAACATAATATATGTTAGTGTAAACTTGTTATCTAGTGTTTGTATCCATTTGTAAGTGGAAAAAAAGGGTGTTCCACTTTACGGCGGTTTCCGCTTTACGGCGGTAGCCTGGAACCTAACCCGCCGTATAAGTGGGGCCCTCTTGTATTTGTTACTCTCGATTAGGTTAGGTTAACATATTAACTTCTTTTTTTTTAAGACATTGGCCTTCTCCCACCGAGGCAGGGTGACCCATAAAAGAAAGAAACACTTTCACCATTGTGCACACACATAATCACTGTCTTTGCAGAGGCGCTTAGATACGACAGTTTAAATGTCACTCCACACAGCCAATATCCCAACCCTCTCCTTTAAAGTGCAGGCATTGTACTTCCCACCTCTAGGACTCAAGTCCAGCTAATCGGTTTCCTTGAATCCCTTCACAAAATATTACCCTGCTCACACTTAACAGTTAGTCAGATCCCAAAAACCATGCGTTTTCATCAGTGCTATCCAACATGCTCACACATGCCTGCTGCATGTCCAAGCCCCTTGCACACAAAACCTCTTCTACCCCCTCCCTCCACCCTTTTGTAGGATGACCTCTACCCCTCCTCTCCACTACAGATTTATATACCCTCCAAGTTATCTTCTTTTACTCCATCCTCTCTAAATGACCAAACCACCTCAACATCCTCTCTTCAGCCCTTCACACCTCCTCCTAATTTACGCACTGCGAATTCTTTGCATAATATTTGCACCACACATTGCCCTTAGACACAACATCTCCACTGCCTCCAGCCTCCTCCCTGCTGCAGCATTTACAACCCATGCTTCACATCCATATAAGAGTGTTGGTACCACTATACTCTCGTACATTCCCTTCTTTGCTTCTATGGATAACATTTTTTGTCTCCAGGTACCTCAATGCAATTTTTTCTTGTTTTCATTAAAATTTCTTGACAGTGCCTCTCCTTTTGCACTCTCTCACCACTCTCTTCACCTTTCTTTTACTCTCCATATACTCTGCTCTTCTTATAACACTTCTGGTTTGTAAAAACCTCTCATAAGCCACCTTTTTCTCTTTTATGACACCCTTTACTTCATCATTTCTCCAATCACTTGTATCTGCTTATAATTAACTGACAAAAATGAAATAGCAAAAACAGGCAACTTATGTCTGGCATTGTGAGACATATTATAGTACTTGCATTGGGAGATTAGTTGTTGCTGGAGATGCAGAACAACCATATTTATTACGAAGTACAGCAGGGTGTGGGAAGTCAGTTCTGTATACTACTTTGTAACACTGGAAGTCTTAATGATAACCTATATTGAGTATGCTTTTTATCTTGATGATTAAGTCACTGCTATGTTTAGTGGGATTATGTTTTATAAGTTTTTACTTGCATTTGGTTTGATGAAGACAAGCAATTCCTTGTCCACCCGTATGTCGTACTCTTCTGTCAGTCCCATATCTAATATTGGTGACTGGCTTGGCATCTGTACAGATTTGAAGATTTTTATTCAGATTATTAACCCAGAGGGTTAATAACTCAAGGAAACCCATGAAAGCCACTCAATCTGGCTTGTTTCCATCAAGATCCTCTTGACTCTCTTTCCCAGGATGCAACCCACTAACAGTTGGTTATCACCCAGGAATCTGTTAACTGTTAAGTGACTAGGGGCAGCAGGTGTAAGCAAAGATGCCCAACATTTGTACTTGTGCAGGGATCAAATCCAGGTCTTTCAGATGTGAGCTGAAGATGCTACCATATAAGCCACAGTTGCTGCTAGATAGTTTGTAGATTCTGAATAGTTGCTGAGTGCTGCATGACCCCATGCAGTTTAGTGCTTGTTTGAAATACACTATAATAATAATAATAATAATGTGCAGCTGTTGCAGGTGGAGGAGACCTTGGCCTGAAGGTGGTAGACAGGGCTGTAGTGTCATCAGTAGAAATAGTGGGGATTGAACTGCAGCTGTCAGTATTGATGCTTCCTATGGGTTTCACCTGTAAGTCTTCTCATGGGTAGTTAGCATTGGCAGTGAAGACAATATCACCACCTGGGTGCTTGAAAGACTTATGATATATTTGTCAGTGCTGGCAGCTGATATTACAATATGTAACCTAACTGTAGAGTTTTGAGGCTACCAGATTCTCACAAACTTTCTTTTCTAATGGAAATTCAAGGCCTTGTCATTCTTGTCAGCCTCAGCTGAGCAATTCGTCTCTCTTGTTATAGGTTTGTTTGGATTCTCTACGATGGTTTGGAATGAATCTAAACAGTGTAAGAGCTTGGTGAGTGATTCTCTCTGGTGGAAATATGTTTCTGTCAAGCTAACACTACAGACCAGGAGTGAATTGATTATTATCAGTCAGGTGAGTCACCTGAGTTTTTGTAGTTCTGTCCTTTTGTGTTGCTGATTCTAATTCTGATACATTACATCCATCACTGGTTTGCCAGTTTCTTTCGAGAAACCTGATATCATTTGCCTTATTGCAATTGAGGTCTTTCCATCTAGCATGCAAGTTGGCTATAGTTGGAACATAGCTTCCTTCTTGCATTTTTTATTTGTCTTGCCTTTGGTCGTACACATCTTCCTTGCACCTGATGTATGCCTGATATTTGGTCATACATCTACATGCTCTGCAGTAACTTGCAGGACAGAATCCTGTGAGGGAACTCATCCTCAAATCTTGCAGTGCTTTGAAGATAATATGCAAGGAGAGAGAGAGAGAGAATAGGCAAGCAAGGACTGGCTGCTCTGAAGGGAAGGAGTGTGCTAGGGTGGAGTGAAATTGTTTGAACATACTGACAGTAATAAAATATACTTTTTATCTCTCTTTCATCTTTGTTTTACCCAATGCAGTAGCTGCAGTAAGCAAATTTGTTTAAATATATTTTTTTTGCATTATCTTTTGCTTAACCCTTTAGGGGTCGCCAGGCCCTCTCAGAGACTTGTTCTCAGGGTCGCCAAAATTAAAAAAAAAAAAATTATTTTTTTCTTGTGAAAAGATAGAGAATCTTTTCCCGATCATAATAACACCAAAAGTATGAAAATTGATGGAAAACTTACGGAATTATGCTCTCGCGGAGTTAGCGGTCTCAACGATGTTTACGCATCGGCGATTTTGCCCACTTTGAGCCCTATTTTCGGCCAATTCCAGTGTACGAGTCGACAAAAATCATGACTATTTCGCTAGAACTCCATTTTTTCTATCGAATGAGTACAAGAAACCACCCATTTACCAATTTCAACTATCCAATAAAGTGGTCAGAATTGAGCAATTTTGCCAATTTCACACAAATTTCAAAAGATGACAATTTCCAAATAGGGTCCAGAATAAACAAGAAAGACATTCCTGGCACTAAAATAACATTTCCTCTGTTCATTAGTCACGTCCCCAGGCCCCTCGTACATTTCTTTTGCTTTCCACTTTGATTTTTTATTCTTAAAAAATAAGATTTACTGTTATGCAGACTACTGCATTAGTGTAGAAATGGTATAAATAATATCAGCACACTTGTGAAAGAATATTAGACTCGCCAGTTGATGTGTATTGGGTGCTTAGCATGATTTGTTTACTTTTGAACTTTGGTAAAAATCGAACATTTCTGCTACTTTGAGTTCAATTTCAAGTTACTTTTCATTGTAAAACCAATCAAAATCATCTCAATTTCTGTAATATGTCTTCCATTCTATAAAATGAGACCAAGAAAACTAGAATACAACAATAAATACCATATGAAAATACAGTGCAAAGTCGCTGTTGTAATCCAAAAACACGGTCTAAACTTTTTTTTTTCATTACACACTGTGTGCTGCAGGATTTTTTTTTATACTGCGCACACTGACCACATAGACCCATTCTTTCATATGTAGGCCTACCAGCTTTCTCTTGCTAGATTTGAGGGCGCTAGAATTTATGTGTACTAGTACGTCAAAAACCCTGGTGCGTAAGCCGTACTAGTACGGCCAAAACCCCCAAAGGGTTAAAGAATAGGCAAGCAAGGATTGGCTGCTCTGAAGGGAAGGAGTGTGCTAGGGTGGAGTGAAATTGTTTGAACATACTGGCAGTAATACAATGTACTTTTTATCTCTCACCTTCGTTTTACCCAATGCAGTAGCTGCAATAAGCAAATTTGTTTAATTTTTTTTTTTGCATTATCTTTTTCTTAATATGTTACTAATGGCTGGTTAATTGTGGCCCTGAATTTTGACTCGGCCATTTCACGTAGAAATAAAAATGAGTTATATATCATGGCTAAATGCAGACATGAAGGTAAAAGGCTGTTTATACAATTTTGCAGGTGCAGAGAAGTCATCTCTTAAGTCAGCAGCCATGCACTACATATTTATACTCTATATATGAGCAGTTTTGCATAGCAGTGGTGGTGGTGATCCAGTGAGAGATAGAAATGAAAAATTACTCTTACTGTAATTGTTTTTTGTAAGTCTGGCTGTATGCGTGCTGGCTAATTTATTTGAATACATATATTAGGTAGTAGGTTGGTAGACAGCAACTGCCCAGGGAGGTACTACCATCCTGCCAAGTGAGTGTAAAACGAAAACCTGTAATTGTTTTACGTGATGGTAGGATTGCTGGTGTCCTTTTTTCTGTCTCATGAACATGCAAGATTTCAGGTACATCTTGCTACTTCTACTTACACTTAGGTCACACTTCACATACATGTACAACCATATATATACATACCCCTCTGGGTTTTCTTCTATTTTCTTTCTAGTTCTTGTTTATTTTCTCTTATCTCCATGGGAAAGTGGAACAGAATTCTTCCTCCGTAAGCCATGCATGTCATAAGAGGCGACTAAATTGCCGGGAGCAAGGGGCTAGTGACCCCTTCTCCTGTATAAATTACTAAATTTGAAAAGAGAAGCTTTTGTTTTTCTTTTTGGGCCACCCTGCCTTGGTGGGATACGGCCAGTTTGTTGAAAGAAAAGAAAGAACATATATTAATTCATATACAATTTTAGTGATGAGATAACAGAACATATTTGTATAAATGGTTCAAGTAGAGTGGGTATCAGTCATTGCATTAACATAAAGCATAATTAAAATACAATTAAATTAAGTACTGTCTATGTAAAAATCATAAATACATATACCTAAAGTAGGACTCACACTTTGGGAAATTAAATTGTTGCCTGATATCCATTTGTTCTACTCAGGTTATGTTGTAGCAGAGATAGTGTATATATGTATATATACTGTATCCTGAATACCCTAATTCTTTTGGAGTTGTCATTTATAAACAGCATTATTGTTTCATCCTTAGTCTCATTATAAAAGCATATTAGAAATATTGGGCACCTTTAAAAATAGATTAGTCAAATATATGAGTGAGAATGGGTGGGTATAAGTAGGATTTGCCTGTTATGGGCCAGTAGGCCTACTTAATTCTTAGGTTTGTATATTTATATAATATTAATTGCATATTTTGTTTTATCAGGAAATAACAACAATGCTGGATGATTCCACTATGCCACGCATCAGTGAATACTCCTCTGCTAGTAATTCTCCATCACACAAGGTTACAGCTGAGGAATTTGAAGCTATTGCATATAAAATTGAGGCTGAATACAGAAGAAAATTAATGATGGATGAACCCAAAGATAAAGATAAGAAGGCTCATAAAAAGAAGAAGAGAAAGAATGGAAATGGAGCAGATGGAGAAGAAGAACCAAAGAAGAAAAAGTTGAAAAAGGAGAAGAAACCAGAAAATGATAAGGATAGTCTAGACAATACTAAAGAACTGTTTAAAGATATTAAAGATGGAAGAATAAAGCCAGGGGCTATTATCAAATCGAAAGATATTGCCAAGAAAGAGGGTGTTGTTAAAAAGGAAACCAAAAGCTCTTCAGAGGGTAAGCCAAAAGCAAAGACCAACCCTTTTGGTAAGATCAACAAGCAAGAGCATTCAAAGTTGACAACACTCATAGCTAAAGCCAAAGAGTCACGTATTGGGTTAGTACCAAATAGTGAAGTAGGGGATAGCCCCAAACTTAGTCTAGGCAGTATTATTCTCTCTGGAGACATCGGCACAGGGATAAAATCATCGCATGAACCTAACAGCACAGATGAAGAAGAAAAATGTGAACCAAAAGAGAAGTGGGATAGCCCATGGGAGAATAGATGGGAAAAAGTGCCAGAAAAGGAGGAAGCTCCATCTGTAAGGTCAGTAAGAGAGGAAGAAGAGAAGGAAGAGATCCCAGAGGTAGAAGAGCTTACAGAAAGGATAAGTGAAGAACCACCTCCAACTCCCAGAGCTCCAGAAATAAAGCAAGAGCGAGCAACACCTAATTTAAGTGCTTGGTTTAAAGCCTTTGGCACTCCCAAACTCCCTTCTGCAGGTCCAAAGAAAATGCCAGATGAGCAGATGGATAGTCCAAAGGAGTTAGATGAGAATGAAGTTATTAATGTTGATGATGAAGATGAAGTGGAAGAAGCCGAGCCAAGTACATTAGATGAACCGCCACCATCATTACTACCACCTGCAAGTCCTGAGCCTCCAGTTTCTCCAGAACCTCCAATCTCTCCTGAGAAACCACCTGAGACTCCATGGTATGAAAAATTAGATGAAAAATTAGAAGACGAACCTATCTGGAAAAAAATGAAGGTATGGGCCTTTTATTTATGTAAATGACATTAATTAAGACACACATACACAAGAACTAGAGCTACAGCTGACCTCTGCAAACTCAAATAAATAATTAAACATTTACATGAGAATTGGTTAGAAGAGAAGGTAGCAAATGCTATACCCAATGGAGCTTTTAAAAAATTTATATGATAGGTTAGATAATGAAGATAAAACAGAAGTTTAGCTCTACTATAGTAGCTACAATTTTTTTTTTAACATGTTGGCCATCTCCCTCTGAGGTAGGGTGACCCAAAAAGGAAACACTTTCACCATTATTCACACTATCACTGTCTTCCAGAAGCATGCAGATTATGAAAGCTTAGATATCCTCTTAAACAGCAGATATTGCAAACCCCTCCTTTACAGTGCAGGCACTGTACTTCACACCTCCAGGACTTAAATCCAGCTAATTGGTTTCCCTGAATCCCTTTACAAAATATTACCATGCTCACACTCCAACAGCTTGTTGGTCCCAAAAACCAGTTGTCTTGACTCGCTCCTATTTAACATGCTCACACGTGCCTGCTGAAACGAGAAGAGGGCATACTGTAGTTGTAAACTACACACCCAAAGGAGTCAAAGAGCTATACAAAAAACATTTCTTTAACATATGATTGGTAATGATGTAGAACGGACTAAATACAGTAGAAGCATAACAGTACAGTAGCAGCATATTCCATACATGGGTTTTAAAACAAGCATGATTGCTGTTTCACACCAGTCCATTGAAGTTAAAGGAGGGATTAAGAGTGAGAGCTCACAACCTCAGATAGGTTACCACCCACCCAACCCCACACTCACTTGAAAGTTTTTCCATAAATTAAGTGATGGAACAATGGAAATGGTTAGAAGAGGAAGTAGTAGGTTGTACAACCAATGGAAATTAAAAAAAAATATATTAGATAAAATACTGAACATGGAAGACCATAGGCTTAGCTCTGCTCCTTCAGTTAGAAATAGGTAATTACACATGCACACATATACAGTGGAACCCTGGTTTTCATCTGGTCCGGTTATTGTACAGTTCAGTTTTCGACCACTTTTTTGGGCGAAATTTTCCCCGTTTTCGTACATCCGCTCAGAAATCGTTGATACCAGACGTGTTTGCCTGCCCACGGGACGCGGCCGCTCATACATTCGTGACTCAGTCTGCCATTGTTACTCGTACAGTGAGCATTACTCCACACGTTCATCCAAAACATTTCGTAATAATCCATTGTTTTTTGTGCTTGCAACTGCTAAATAAGCTATCATGGAGTCAAAGAAAGTTCAGAGTGCCAGCCCTTTGGTAAAGAAGGTGAGAAACATGATAGAATTGAAGAAAGAACTCATAGAAAGTGGCATATGTGTGGCCGAGCTTGTCAGGATGTATGGTAAGTCCAAATCAACGATCAGTTCCATCCTGGTGAAGAAAAAAGAAATCAAGGAAGCTGATGTTGCAAATGGGGTAAACGTGCTAACGAAACAGAGATCGCAAACAATCGAAGATGTTGAGAAGTTGTTGGTGTGGATCAACGAAAAACAGTTAGCGGGAGATAGTGTTGTGGAGGCGATAATTTGCGAAAAGGCAAGGCAGTTGCATGTGGATCTTGTAAAGAAAATGCCTAGAACGAGTGCTGCTGTTAGTGAATTCAAGAAACGAAGTGGTATACACAGTGTGTTAAGGTATGGTGAGGCTGCAAACATGCGGTCGAAGAATTTGTTGATGAATTCAAGGAGTACATAGAGGCTGAAGGATTCCTTCCCCAACAAGTCTTCATTTGTGATGAAAGAAGGCCTCTTTTGGAAGAAAATGCCAAAGAGGACCTACATCGTGCAGGAGGAAAAGGCACTGCCAGGACAAGCCTATGAAGGATAGGCTAACTCTTATTCTGTGGTAATGCTAGTGGGGATTTCATTGAATCCTTTACCAGTGTATCACTCTGAAAATCCCAGAATGTTAAAAAAAAACGTCATCAAGAGTAAATTGTGTGTGATGTATAAGGCTAACAAAAAGGCATGGGTCACAAGCTAATTTTCATTGAGTGGGTCAATGAAGTGTTTGGCCCGAGTGTGAAGAAATACCTGCTGGAAAATAAATTGCCACTCAAGTGCCTCCTGGTAATGGACAATGCTTCTGCTCATCCTCCAGACTTGGAAGGCCAATTGTTGGAGGAGTTTAGTTTCATCACAGTGAAGTTCTTGTCCCCTAATACCACTCCTCTCATCCAGCCCATGGACCAGTAGGTCATTTCAAACTTCAAAAAAACTCTACACCAAAGCAATGTTTCAAAGGTGCTTTGAAGTGACCTCAGACACTGAATTGATCCTAAGAGAGTTCTGGAAGAATAACTTCAATATCCTCAACTGCATAAGCCTTATAGAAAAGGCTTGGCAGGGAGTGACTTCCAGGACGATTAACCCTTCTTGGAGAAAATTGTGGCCAGAATGTGTCCTCCAGAAGGATTTTGAAGGGTTTGAGGCTGACCCTGATGACCCAATGCCTGTTGTGGAATCTATTGTGTCTTTGGGGAAGTTCATGGGGTTGGAGATGAGTGGCCAGGATATGGAAGGGTTGGTGGACAACCACAGGGAAGAGCTAACCACTGAAGAGCTGCAAGACTTTCATTAGGAGCAGCAACAGACCTTATCTGAGGAAATTGCTTCAGAGGAGGAGGAAAAGAGAGGGGAGAATGTGACTTCTTAAGCAGTTAAGGACATTTGTGCAAAGTAGAGTGAGGTGCAAAATTTTGTGGAGAAATATCACCCTAACAAAGCTGTTGCAAGCCTTGTCGGCAACATGTTCAATGACAATGCCGTGTCCCATTTTAGGCAAATCTTAAAGAGATGCCAGAAACAGGCTTATCTGGACAGATTTTTGTGTGACAGGGCTCCAGTGACTCTCAAGCTGGTCCTAGTGCCAGTAAAAGATGAAGAAGGGAAGTAACCCTGGATGGAGCTTTGATACCTGAAGTCCTTATGGAGGGGGATTCCCCTTCCAAACAATAAGCTCTCCTTCCTTTCCCCTTCTCACCGTCTTCCATACGCCAACAATTCTCTTCAGTAAAGGTATAAGTGATTTAAATGTTCATTTATCCATTAAAATTAGTGCTTTATATTTACAGTGGACCCTCGACTAACGCTATTAATCCGTTCCTGAGAGCTCATCGTTAGTCAGAATAATCGTTAGTCAAGTTAATTTTCCCCATAAGAAATAATGGAAATCAAATTAATCTGTGCAAGACACCCAAAAGTATTGAAAAAAAAAATTTTAACACATGAAATATTAATTTTAATACACACAAACTGAAGAAGACATGCACAGTTACATGACACTTACCTTTATTGAAGATCTGGTGATGATTGATGGGATGGGAAGAGGGGAGTGTGTTGATGGTCTTAGTGTTTAGGAGGGGAATCCCCTTCCATTAGGACTTGAGGTGGCAAGTCCTTTTTCGGGGTTACTTCCCTTCTTCTTTTAATGTCACTAGGACCAGCTTGAGAGTCACTGGACCTCTGTCGCACAACATATCTGCCCATAGGCCTGTACCTCCCGTTCCTTTATGACATTCCTAAAGTGTTTCACAACATTGTCAGTGTCACCATTAAACACTTGTTCAGGTTTCAGTCCTTCACTGTCTATGTACTCCTTGAATTCCTGCACATATTTTTCAGCTGCTTTTTGGTCCAAACTGGCAGCCTCACCATGCCTTATCACACTATGTATGCCACTATGATTCTTCAATCTCTCAAACCAACCTTTGCTGGCCTTAAATTCACTCACATCACCACTAGTTGCTGGCATTTTTCTAATTAAATCGTCATGCAACTTCCTAGCCTTTTCACATATGATCGCTTGAGAGATGCTATCTCCTGCTATCTGTTTTTCGTTTATCCATACCAATAACAGTCTCTCAACATCTTCTATCACTTGCGATCTCAGTTTTGAAAACATAGTTGCACCTTTGGCAAGAACAGCTTCCTTGATTGCTGTTTTCTTGGCCACAATAGTAGCGATGGTTGATTGGGGTTTTGTGTACAGCCTGACCAGCTCGGAGACATGCACTCCACTTTCATACTTAGCAATGATCTCTTCCTTCATATCCATAGTAATTCTCACCCTTTTTGCTGTAGGGTTGGCACTAGAAGCTTTCTTGGGGCCCATGGTGACTTATTTTGCAGGTGCAATCACTAAAAAGGCTGTGATAATATGAAATGTTCCGATTGTATGCTTGGAAACGACCGCGGTGGCTGGCTGGCTTGTAAACCTGGCCAGAAGTGGACGCGTCTCAGATGGAACGAATAGTGTTGGTCGAGTTTTTTAGCGCTAATCGAGGCAAAATTTTTGCGATAAAATGTATCGCTAGTCAGATTTATCGTTAATCGATGCCATCGCTGGTCGAGGGTCCACTGTATTTCTCATTGTTTTCTGTATGTAAAACTATAGTTATTCTCTATAAAATGTATTTTTATATTTTTGGGTTTCTGGAACAGATTAATTGGATTTACATTGTAACTTATGGGAAATATTACTTCAATTTTTGTACAAATCGGTTTTCGGCCGACCTTCTGCAATGGACTAAAGACGAAAACCAGGGTTCCACTGTACTTTGAATGCGAACACTCACAATGTGTCATTTAACTCTTTTATCAACTGTTAGTCTTAGTATTTTCTATGTTGTCAACTTAACTCATTCTTTAGAACCTGACCTGAATGTGATCTTTACATTTATAAACATTTACATATTCTCTTCAGTATTAGATAATTGAATTTTTGTATTTACCTTGACCAACATTCTCTTAATAATTACTTTTGACAATTTTGAGTCCTCAGAATAAAATTGTTGTTGTGAAAAAAGGCAGTTGAAATACATGGTGCTACTTCATGTTCCCTGCAGAGCTGGCCTTCTTGACCACACTTTAGGCATTGTGATCAGTAGTAAATACATAAAAATTATTTCTTCATCAAACTTTTTGAATTTTGGAAAAAATAATCCTTCAGTGCATTAAATATTTTTTACTTATTTTAAAATTATCCTGCTTGAATAAATTGTCTTGAATCATAGTGACTGTCCTATAATAATTATATTGATATACGATTCCCATGTTTTTTATTACATACAACTACATTTAAATTTCTCATTTTCACTAGATGGAAGATCAAGAATATGCAATTCGGGACTGCAGTATGGTAAGATTTTTTTTCATTATAACCATTATTTTCTCTACAACTAAAGTTTAATATTTCCTAATGATCTGTTTACTAAAATGAATTGGACTGTTATTTTGCTGAAAAACAGTGGTTACTAGATAATGAATATCATATATAATATGAAAGACAAGTTTGTTCTGTTCCTTGCATTCTTAATTAAAGACCAAGGGTGACCTAGCATTGGTAATAAATATCAAAGATAAATCTTTTATACTGCTTTACAAGGAAGTGATTGTTCAGTTCATTTGGCACTGCATTTTAGTATGTTTGGCATGTAAGAGTTGTAAGAGGCAAATAAAATGCCAGGAGCAAGGGGTTAGTAACCCCTTCTCATGTATAAATTAGTACATATAAAAAGAATTGGGGTTGGCAGAGAGTGTATATAGTTCCTTTATATAAAGGGAAGGAGGACAAAAGAGATTGTAAAAATTATAGGGGAATAACTTTACTGAGTCTAGGTAGTAGGTTGGTAGACAGCAACCGCCCAGGGAGGTACTACCGTCCTGCCAAGTGAGTGTAAAACGAAAGCCTGTAATTGTTTTACTTGATGGTAGGATTGCTGGTGTCCTTTTTTTTCTGTCTCATAAACATGCAAGATTTCAGGTACGTCTTGCTACTTCTACTTACACTTAGGTCACACTACACATGCATGTACAAGCATATATATGTATATATACACATCCCTCTGGGTTTTCTTCTATTTTCTTTCTAGTTTTTGTTGTTGTTTATTTCCTCTTATCTCCATGGGGAAGTGGAACAGAATTCTTCCTCCGTAAGCCATGCGTGTTGTAGGAGGCGACTAAAATGCCAGGAGCAAGGGGCTAGCAACCCCTTCTCCCGTATAAATTACTAAATTTAAAAAGAGAAACTTTCGTTTTTCTTTTTGGGCCACCCTGCCTTGGTGGGATACGGCCGGTTTGTTGAAAAAAAAAAAAAAAAAAAAAACTTTACTGAGTATACCAGGTAAAGTGTATGGAAGGGTTATTATTGAAAGAATTAGAGGTAAGACAGAGAGCAGGATTACAGATGAACAAGGAGGCTTTGGAATGGATAAGGGATGTGTAGATCAAGCATTTACATTGAAGCACATATGTGAACAGTATTTAAATAAAGGTAGGGAAGTTTTCATTGCATATATGGATTTAGAAAAGGCATATGATAGGGTGGATAGGGGAGCAATGTGACAGATGTTGCAAGTGCATGGAATAGGTACAGTGGACCCCTGGATTAAGTCGTCATCGGAATAAGTAATATTCAGAATAAGTAGCGTTTTTTCGTCAAAATATTGGCTCGGTGAATGTCACTGAACTCGGTATAAGTCATTTGTCCAGAACGTGTCCGCACAGCCGACACTCCATGTACAGCCAGTGTGCCATTGTTTACCAGCCAGTGAGGACAATCCCACGTGTTCATACGATATATTTTGTATTATTCCATTCTTTTTAGTGCTTGTAACTGCTAAATAAGCCACCATGGGCCCCAGGAAAGCATCTAGTGCCAGCCAGCCCTTTGGTAAAGGGCTGAGAGAGAGGGGAGAATGTGCCTTTTTCAGTGATTCTGCAATATGTACGATACTAAAGCAGCAGGAATCGATAAAGGCTATAGCTCCAGCCAGCGATAAAGTGCAGCATTAACAGTGTAGCAAGTTAAGCGATTAATCAATAGAAAAAGGACAGCACGAAACTCCTCCATTGTTGTTGGAGGACTAACACCACTGCCTCTGCTGCCACTTTCACCACCACCATGTAAGGCTAATCTTTCAGTGGCCCTTATACACCCAACAACAAACAACGCACCACCACTCGTGACATTCTTAATGCCATATTTTATTCATTCTAGAGTATATATCATGTTTCTGTGTTGTTAATATTGTTTAATATGTCATATTAAATGTATTGTGCTAGATAAATAAGCCGTAGAGCTTATATTAGTGTCATATTGAAGGAGTATCTCGTCCTGTCTCCCAACACAATTCCTAACATACGCCAGGAACAGACCTCTCTGGAATACTTTTTTGAGCGACAGGGGTCCAGTGACTCTCAAGCTGGTCCTAGTGACATTAAAAAACAAAGAAGGGACGTAACCCAGGATAACAACTTGGTACCTGAAATCTTTATGGAAGGGGATTCCCTTTACAAACAGTTGTAAACTCCCCCATCCTCTCCCCTCCTTCCATCTTCCATACATCACCTTGTCTTCAATAAAGGTAAGTGTGATGTTATTGTTTTATTCTTCATGTATCATTGTTTTCTGTGTAGGCAAATGTATATTTCATATAGAATTTTTTTTTTTAGTACTTTTGGGTGTCTGAAACAGATTAATTGGATTTCCATTATTTCTCATGTGGAAAATTAATTCGGAATGTCAGATTCGGGATAAGTCACTCTCTCTGGAATGGATTAATTACGTAATTCGGGGCTCCACTGTACTAACTAAATGCTGTAAAGAGTTTTTATGAGGGTGTGTAGGAGAGAGGGAGATTACTTTCCAGTAAATGTAGGTCCTAGACAGGGATGTGTTATGTCACCATGGTTGTCTAACATATCTATAGATGGGGTCGTAAAAGGTACTGTGTTTTTTGGGAGATTCTAAAGAAAAGTTACAAAGATTAGTGGATGAGTTTCGGAGAGTGTGTAAAGGAAGAAAGTCAAAAGTGAACATAGATAAGAGTAAGGTGATGAGGGTATCAAATGATTTAGATAAAGAAAAATTGCATATCACATTGGAGGAAGGGAGTATGGAAGAAGTGAATATGTTCAGATATTTGGGAGTTGACTTGTCAGCAAATGGGTTTACGAAGGATGAGTTTAACCATAGAGTTGATGAAGAAAAAAAGGTGAGTGGTGCTTTGAGGTATCTGTGGGGCCAAAAAAAAATGATATCCATTGAGGCAAAGAAAGGAATGTGCAAGAGTGTTGTGGTACCAACATTCTTATATGGGTGTGAAGCATGGGTTGTAAATGCTGCAGCAAGGGGGAGGCTGGAGGCATTGGAGATGTTATGTCTAAGGGCAATGTGTGGTGTAAATATTATGCAGAGAATTCATAGTTTGGAAATTATGAGGAAGTGTGGGGTTACTAAAAGTATTAGTCAGAGGGGTTGTTGAGGTGGTTTAGTCATTTAGATAGGATGGAACAAAGTAGAATGACTCGGAGAACGTATAAATCTGTAAGGGAAGGAAGGTGGGATAGGGGTTGTCCTAGGAAAGGTTAGAGGGAGGAAGTAAAGAAGATTTTGTGGGAGAGGGGCTTGGAGTTCCAGCAAGCATGCATGAGCATGTTAAATAGGAGTGAATGGAGACGAATGGTTTTTGGGACCCGACGAACTGTTGGAGTATGAGCAGGGTAATATTTTGTGAAGGGATTCAGGGAAACTGGTTAGCCAGACTTGAGTCCTGGAGGTGGTAAGTACAATGCCTGCACTTTAAAGGAGGGGTTTGGGATATTGGCTGTTTGGAGTGACATCTAAACTGTCGTAATTGAACGCCTCTGCAGAGACAATGATTATGTATGAGTGATGGTGAAAGTGTTGAATGATGAAAGTTTTTTCTTGGTCATCCTGCCTTGCTGGGAAATGGTTGATGTGTTAAAAAAAAATGCAATTTAATCTAATTTTTTTATAATCCGTTCCATGACCTTGCTCGCAACTGGATTTGCTCGTTTGCAGAGTCAATTTTCCTCATTTAAATTAATTGAAATGCAATTAGTCCATTCCAGTGGAATTCTGTACTTCAATAATTTCGCTAATATCAACTCTACGGCTTATTTATCTATCTCACTTCATCTAATATGACATAATAAACAATATGAATGACATAGAAACATGATATATACTCTATAATGAATAAAATATATAATTCATGTAGTGGTATGGGCGGTGTCGGCGGCGGACGAGAGTTTGTCTGGAGACCTGACAAAATACATCTTGAATAATTTTGCTAATATCATCTATACGGCTTATTTATCTATCACAGTTCATCTAATATGAAATAATAAACAACATAGAAACTTGATATATACCCTAGAATGAATAAAATACGTCATTATCTAACAGGTGGAGGCAGCCACAACCGCTCCCTCTATGTTGTGGTAAACACTGCCATCTAGTGACGGCCTTTTGAAGCCGTCTATTATAATTATTATTATATATGTATTATTATTATACGTATATTATTATTATTATTGTATTATATTATTATACGTACTATTATTATTATATGTATTATTATTATACATATTATTATTATCATTATTATTATTACAATGTAAATAATTTGTAATTTTTATTCACACAAAAAATATAAGATTTACTGTTATGCCTTATTGCAATAATTGTATAAATAATGTCAACCCATTCACTACTGCATATTGGAATGGACAGTGACGTCATATGTTTACTCTTGAACATAGCCAAGCAATGAAACATTTCTCCTACGTTGAGCTCAATTTCAAGGTACTTTTTGTCGTGAAAGCAATCAAAATCATATCTATTTCTGTAATATATCTTCCATTCTATCAAATGAGACGAAAAAAATGAGAATACAACCATAAAAACCGTACGAAAGTACAGCTAAAGGGTGGCTAATTGCCGAGAATTGAACTCCATTATTTATGGTCCGATTTCTTTCATTTTTGGTGTAAGCCAAGAAACATCTTTCTTTCTTTCTTTCTTTGTTGGGTTTATCAGGGCCACTGACAGCATACACCCTATCAAGCCCAGTCTCTCGATGGGACGAGAAAAAATTGTTGCCCAAGGCTGGGCGATGAGAGAAAAGGAACAAAAGTTCCTTTGTAAATGGAAATAGAAACTCGAAGTTTCCAATTAGATCTGGTGGACCCCCTTGCCAAGCCCCAGCAGAGAGGGACGCCCACACTCCCACCTGAGTTCAGTAACTGGCTTCCCACCAAAGACCGTTAAAGAATTTTCCGCAGAGCAGAAAAAAAAAAATGGAGCTGGCTAAAGTAAGCCGATGAACAGGTGCCCCTCCTGTAGAGTGCCCGGTGGGCAGAATAGATGAGGACAAGCGTCCCAGAGAGAACGGAGGAAATTTGTCACCGATACTAAGGCGAGAGGGAGACGTCCACACCCGACGAAGGCTGACACAGAAGTCTAAGAAACATCTTTCCATCATATATTGCCCAAGTTTCAATAAGAGAGTCCAACAAACAAATGAGATACAATTCCCTAGATCAAGAGCAAGAGCCCCTCACCAGCGTCAAGGAACCTGCCTTGAGGTCTGCTCGCTTATGAAAATTTTGCTCACGTATGGAAGTAAAAAATCAACTCATCGACTGCTCGTATTTGGAAAAACTCGCACATGGATGCACTCGCAAGTAGAGGTTCCACTCTATATATACAGTGGACCCCCGCATAGCGACTTTAATCTGTGCAAGAGGGCTCATTGTTATGCGAAATGATCTGTATGCGAATGAATTTTCCCCATAAGAAATAATGGAAATCAAATTAATCCGTGCAAGACACCCAAAAGTATGAAAAAAAAAATTTTACCACATGAAATATACATTTTCCTACACACAAAGAGAAGGATACATGCACAATAGTAGAGTAGTACATGCACAATATATATTGTGCATGTACTACTCTACTAAATGAAGAATAAATGACACTTACCTTTATTGAAGATGCAGCAATGACTGATGAGACACTGTGTCCTGGGAGTGCCTTTTCCTCCTGAGTACTGTAGGTCCTGTTTGGCATTTTCTTCCAGAACAGGCCTTATCACACTGTGTATGCCACTACGATTCTTAAATCTCTCAAACCAACCTTTGCTGGCTTTAAATTCACCAATATGAGAACTAGTTCCAGGCATTTTTCCCTGTTCACCTGGGTGTTAGTCGACTGGTGTGGGTTGCATCCTGGGAGACAAGATTAAGGACCCCAATGGAAATAAGTTAGACAGTCTTCGATGACACTGACTTTTTTGGGTTATCCTGGGTGGCAAATCCTCCGGGGTTAATTGTTTCTTGGTATTCTCAATAAGCCACACCAACAACGGTGCTACAGCAGCAGCAGCAGCAGCTGACAGTGCTACAGCAGCAGCAGTAGCTGACAGTGCTACAGCAGCAGCAGATGATGCTACAGCAGCAGCAGACGGTACTACAGCAGCAGCTGACGGTGGTACAGCAGCAGCAACAGCAGCTGACAGTGCTACAGCAGCAGCAGACGATGCTACAGCAGCAGCAGACGGTACTACAGCAGCAGCTGACGGTGGTACAGCAGCAGCAGCAGCTGACAGTGCTACAGCAGCAGCAGACGATGCTACAGCAGCAGCAGACGGTACTACAGCAGCAGCTGACGGTGGTACAGCAGCAGCAGCAGCTGACAGTGCTACAGCAGCAGCAGACGATGCTACAGCAGCAGCAGACGGTACTACAGCAGCAGCAGACGGTACTACAGCAGCAGCAGACGGTACTACAGCAGCAGCAGCAGCAGCTGATGGTGGTACAACAGCAGCAGCAGCTGACGGTGCTACAGCAGCAGCAGCAGCTGACAGTGCAGCAGTAGCAGCAGCAGCAGCTGACGGTGGTACAGCAGCAGCAGCAGCTGTACCACCAATAGTAGCGATGGTTGATTGGGGTTTATTATACAACCTGGCCAGCTCGGAGACACGCACTCCACTTTCATACTTATCAATGAACTTTTTCTTCATCTCTATAGTAATTCTCACCCTTATTGCTGTAGGGTTGGCACTAGAAGCTTTCTTGGGGCCCATGGTCACTTATTTTGCAGATAAAATCACCAAAAACACTGTAATAATACGAAATGTTCCGATTGTATGCTTGGATGTTACCGCGGAGGCTGGCTGGTAAACAATGCCACCGGCGGCACATGTGAGGCTGGCTAAGGGCGCACATTGGACGCGTCTCGGACGAGGAGTGGTGAGTGGGTTTTTGAGCGGTATGCGAGGCAAAATTTTTGCGATAAAAGCGAGCGGTATGCGGATTGAACGTTATGTGATGCCGACGGTATGCGGGGGTCCACTGTATATATATTTTTTCAACAAACCGGTTAGGGTGTGTAGAAGAGAGGGAGACTACTTCCCGGTAAAAGTAGGTCTTAGACAGGGATGTGTAATGTCACCATGGTTGTTTAATATATTTATAGATGGGGTTGTAAAGGAAGTAAATGCTAGGGTGTTCGGGAGAGGGGTGGGATTAACCCTTTGACTGTCACGGTCGTATATATACGTCATGGGAGATACAGTGTTTGACGTATCTATACGCATAAATTCTAGCGGCTTCAAATCAAGTGGGAGAGGGCTGGTAGGCCTACACGAGAGAGAATGGGTCTCAGTGGTCGGTGTGCACCCTGTGAAAAAAATCTGGGACTCAGCGGTGCATTGTGGGAACGCCATCTTGGTAGTCCATTTTCACCATGCCTCGTGGTAAGAAGTTCCTCACTCCTCGGCGGATTGGAGGTCTTTTGTTCCCAAGTGATAGCTCAAACAGTGATGATAGTGTCAGTGAAAGTGAATTCCCTGGTTTTGAAGCGGGTGTGACCAAGAAAATTACCCAGGATAACATAATTAGTGATGAAAACCCAGATGACCCACAACCATCCACCTCTGGTGCTGGGCTGGCTCGTTCATGTTCACCTGTACCAGGACGAAAGAGGAAACTATTTTCCCGTGTACAAGACTCAGATGTGAGCAGTGCAAGTGATAGTGATAGTGATTTCAAGGTTATTGAAAGCACTTCTAGTTGTGACAGTGAGGGTGAATATTCCCCAGTGAAGCGGCAGTATATACGACGTCGCATGCGGTCTGGTAGTGTGCCATATGCTCTTCCAAGAGGAAGGAGTACATCTCGGAGCACATCCCGTGGCCCTACACCACGTCCTGATAGTGAAGATGACGATATTGTTACGATGGGTATAAATGATGTGAGTGAGGCAGCAGGCGGTGGTGGTGATAGTGATGGTGGCATGAGTCATGTGACACCAGCAGTGGGCCACGCTACTGCCCGCGCTGCTGACTCTGCACAACTACAACCAGCCTTGGCCGACCCCACACTCTCACAACCACAACCTGCACAACCACAACGACATTACAATATCCAGAACGCACCAGCTGACCGCATCTGGGATTGGCAGCAAGATGACGAGTTTGTTCCCAATCCCCATGACTTTGATGGAGGACAAAGTGGAATACGGCCATCATGTACACTTGGGAACAATCCCACTGAACTGGAATGCTTTCAGTTGTTCTTCGATGAACCCCTGATGGACATTATTGTCAGGGAAAGCAATACATACTATGAGTACACCATGGCAAACACTATTCTGTCACCAAGATCACGCCTACACCAGTGGAAGGACACAACTGTGGCAGAGATGTATCTGTTCTTTGCCACAATAATGCTTATGCCACATGTGTATAAGCATAGTGTCAACACATACTGGGCGACAGACCGCCTGATTTCAACCCCTGCTTTCAGTGACATTATACCAGTGAATAGATTTGTGTTACTGTTACGTATGTTACACTTTTCAGACAAAACCAGGCCTGACAGAAGCGACAGGTTATATAAGATCAGACGTGTGTTTGTGTACCTGAAACAAAAGTGCTGTATGTATTTTTATCCCTTCAGGAAGCTTGTTATTGACGAGTCTTTGATTTTGTTCAAAGGAAGACTCTCATTCAAGCAGTATATACCAAGCAAGAGGAAACGCTTTGGTATAAAGTTATTTGTTCTGTGTGATTGCAAAACTGGTCTGGTTTTGGATATAATTGTGTACACTGGCGGTAAAACAATGGAAGATAACAGGAAGTTACTGGGTATCTCTGGTGATGTGGTTAGAACAATGATGGAGCCATATCTTGGTAAGGGGCATATTTTATATACTGACAACTGGTACACAAGCCCTATACTCAGTGATTTCTTGCATATGAACATGACAGATGTGTGTGGCACAGTGTGTAGAAATCGTAAACATATGCCTAGGTTTGAAGGTGGCAGTCGTAGAGGTGAAGTGCAGGTGTTTGCTGCCAATGACATCATGGCATTTCGGTGGCATGACAAATGTGATGTCACACTGCTGACATCAGTTCACCGACACGAAATGGTAGACACTGGCAAGCAGAATAGAGAGACCAATGAACCTATTGTAAAACCTGCAGCTGTGATGGATTACAACCTCAATATGCGCTTAGTAGACAAATGTGACATGCAGATTGGGTTTGCTGACTGTGTTCGCAAGAGTTATAAGTGGTACATAAAACTGTTTTTCCATCTTCTTGACATTTCCATGCTGAATGCTTATAATATGTATAAGTTGAAGACCAAGAACAAACCCAAATATGGTGAATTTTGTTTGTCAGTTATCAGACAAATAATATTCAAGTACCAAGAAACAACACCTGCAATAGACCAGCGCCCACGAAATTATCAACACATGTCCTCTCGTCTGAGGCCTGGTGATCACTACCCCATACCACTGCCAGCTACTACTGCCAAGAAAAATGCTCAGAAGAGGTGTTTTGTCTGTGGACATACCACAAAATGCCCACAAAAACGCAGAGACACTCGTTTTATATGTGAGGAGTGTAAGACACCATTGTGCTTATACCCATGTTTCAAAGAATTCCACAAGCTGCAGCACTTCTAATAAAGTGTCCAGTGATTGTACATATGTATATATATTATAAAACAATCGTAATAAACATTTGTTTACATTGTTCGTTTGTGTAAACAAGTTTTAGCAACATTATAATGATATGAGTGTTTTTGCTATAATTGTGTTACATTCAACGAGTGTATATTTGAACATTGCACAATAATTTGGTCTCACAGGCCACAAAAGTTATGTGAAAAAATAAAATAGTGAAAAAAACAAGAAACCATCGAATACAAGTAAATAAAAGTTTACCGGGTGAGCGGCAGTCGCTGCTGTTGCCGCTAGCAGATCAATTTCAGCAAACTTCAGGGCTCTATATCTCGGTAAGTACTGATGGGAAATTTTTTTTTTTGGGACTAAAACAATCAGAAAAATAATCTTAACATTTTCATAAGAAAAAATAATTTTTTTTTTTTTTCAAATATTTTGCGACACCAGGAGACACTTCAGGATTGGGCCCTTCGACAGTCAAAGGGTTAAATTTTGGGGAATCAACTTCAGAATGGGAATTGACACAGTTACTTTTTGCTGATGATACTGTGCTTATGGGAGATTCTAAAGAAAAATTGCAAAGGTTAGTGGATGAGTTTGGGAATGTGTGTAAAGGTAGAAAGTTGTAAGTGAACATAGAAAAGAGTAAGGTGATGAGGGTATCAAATGATTTAGATAAAGAAAAATTGGATATCAAATTGGGGAGGAGGAGTATGGAAGAAGTGAATGTTTTCAGATACTTGGGAGTTGACGTGTCGGCAGATGGATTTATGAAGGATGAGGTTAATCATAGAATTGATGAGGGAAAAAAGGTGAGTGGTGCTTTGAGGTATATGTGGAGTCAAAAAACGTTATCTATGGAGGCAAAGAAGGGAATGTATGAAAGTATAGTAGTACCAACACTCTTATATGGGTGTGAAGCTTGGGTGGTAAATGCAGTAGCAAGGAGACAGTTGGAGGCAGTGGAGATGTTCTGTTTAAGGGCAATGTGTGGTGTAAATATTATGCAGAAAATTCGGAGTGTGGAAATTAGGAAAAGGTGTGGAGTTAATAAAAGTATTAGTCAGAGGGCAGAAGAGGGGTTGTTGAGGTGGTTTGGTCATTTAGAGAGAATGGATCAAAGTAGAATGACATGGAAAGCATATAAATCTATAGGGGAAGGAAGTCGGGGTAGGGGTCGTCCTCGAAAGGGTTGGAGAGAGGGGGTAAAGGAGGTTTTGTGGGTGAGGGGCTTGGACTTCCAGCAAGCGTGCGTGAGCGTGTTAGATAGGAGTGAATGGAGACGAATGGTACTTGGGACCTGACGATCTGTTGGAGTGTGAGCAGGGTAATATTTAGTGAAGGGATTCAGGGAAACCAGTTATTTTCATATAGTCGGACTTGAGTCCTGGAAATGGGAAGTACAATGCCTGCACTTTAAAGGAGGGCTTTGGGATATTGGCAGTTTGGAGGGATATGTTGTGTATCTTTATATGTGTATGCTTCTAAACTGTTGTGTTCTGAGCACCTCTGCAAAAACAGTGATAATGTGCGAGTGTGGTGAAAGTGTTGAATGATGATGAAAGTATTTTCTTTTTGGGGATTTTCTTTCTTTTTTGGGTCACCCTGCCTCGGTGGGAGATGGCCGACTTGTTGAAAAAAAAAAAAAAATATTGTAGGTAGTAGGTTGGTAGACAGCAACCGTCCAGGGAGCTACTACCGTCCTGCCAAGTGAGTGTAAAACGAAAGCCTGTAATTGTTTTACATGATGGTAGGATTGCTGGTGTCTTTTGTCTGTCTCATAAATATGCAAGATTACAGGTAAGTCTTGCTACTTCTACTTACACTTAGGTCACACTACACATACATGTACAAGCATATATATACACACCCCTCTGGGTTTTCTTCTATTTTCTTTCTAATTCTTGTTCTTGTTTATTTCCTCTTATCTCCATGGGGAAGTGGAACAGAATTCTTCCTCTGTAAGCCATGTGTGTCGTAAGAGGCGACTAAAATGCCGGGAGCAAGGGGCTAGTAACCCCTTCTCCTGTATATATTACTAATATATATATATATACATACACACACACACACACACACATACACACACATACACACACATACACACACACACACACACACACACACTCACACACACACACACACACACTCACACACACACACACACACACACACACACACACACACACACACACACACACACACACACACACACACACACACACACACACACACACACACACACACACCAGGCACATCTCCTGAAGCGCACATCAACCAAATAACTGCTGCAGCATATGGGCGCCTAGCAAACCTCAGAACAGCATTCCGACATCTTAATAAGGAATCATTCAGGACCCTGTACACCGTGTACGTTAGGCCCATATTGGAGTATGCGGCACCAGTTTGGAACCCACACCTAGCCAAGCACGTGAAGAAACTAGAGAAAGTGCAAAGGTTTGCAACAAGACTAGTCCCAGAGCTAAGAGGTATGTCCTACGAGGAGAGGTTAAGGGAAATCAACCTGACGACACTGGAGGACAGGAGAGATAGGGGGGACATGATAACGACATACAAAATACTGAGAGGAATTGACAAGGTGGACAAAGACAGGATGTTCCAGAGATTGGACACAGTAACAAGGGGACACAGTTGGAAGCTGAAGACACAGATGAATCACAGGGATGTTAGGAAGTATTTCTTCAGCCACAGAGTAGTCAGTAAGTGGAATAGTTTGGGAAACGATGTAGTGGAGGCAGGATCCATACATAGCTTTAAGCAGAGGTATGATAAAGCTCACGGCTCAGGGAGAGTGACCTAGTAGCGATCAGTGAAGAGGCGGGGCCAGGAGCTCGGACTCGACCCCCGCAACCTCAACTAGGTGAGTACAACTAGGTGAGTACACAGTGGACCCCCGCTTAACGATCACCTCCCAATGCGACCAATATGTAAGTGCGTTTGTACGTGTATGTTTGGGGGTCTGAAATGGACTAATCTACCTCACATCAGTACTGGCACCTGAACATACTTCTGGAATGAAAAAATATCATTAACCGGGGGTCCACTGTGTGTGTGTGTGTGTGTGTGTGTGTGTGTGTGTGTGTGTGTGTGTGTGTGTGTGTGTGTGTGTGTGTGTGTGTGTGTGTGTGTGTGTATATACATATATATATGCAATAAGATCACAGTAAACAGGTGATTTCAAAATATGCAAAACAACCACTCTGAAAGAATAGAGAAATTCCAAGCGCTTTCGTGACTACTCACATTATCAAGGATAATGTGAGTACTCACGAAAGCGCTTGGAATTTCTCGATTTTTTCCGAGTGGTTGTTTTGCGCATATATATATATATATATATATATATATATATATATATATATATAAATATATATATATATATATATATATATATATATAGGTAGTAGGTTGGTAGACAGCAACCACCCAGGGAAGTACTACCGTCCTGCCAGATGACTGTGAAACAAAAACCTGTAACTGTTTTGCATGATGGTAGGATTGCTGGTTTCTTTTTCTGTCTCATAAACACGCTAAGATAACAGGGATATCTTGCTACTCCTACTTACACTTTGGTCACACTTCATAGACACGCACATGCATATATATATATATACATACATCTAGGTTTTTCTCCTTTTTCTAAATAGCTCTTGTTCTTTTTATTTCTTCTATTGTCCATGGGGAAGTGGAAAAGAATCTTTCCTCCGTAAGCCATGCGTGTCGTATGAGGCGACTAAAATGCCGGGAGCAATGGGCTAGTAACCCCTTCTCCTGTATACAATTACTAAAAAAGAGAAGAAGAAAAACTTTATAAAACTGGGTTGCTTAAATGTGCGTGGATGTAGTGCGGATGACAAGAAACAGATGATTGCTGATGTTATGAATGAAAAGAAGTTGGATGTCCTGGCCCTAAGCGAAACAAAGCTGAAGGGGGTAGGAGAGTTTCAGTGGGGGGAAATAAATGGGATTAAATCTGGAGTATCTGAGAGAGTTAGAGCAAAGGAAGGGGTAGCAGTAATGTTAAATGATCAGTTATGGAAGGAGAAAAGAGAATATGAATGTGTAAATTCAAGAATTATGTGGATTAAAGTAAAGGTTGGATGCGAGAAGTGGGTCATAATAAGCGTGTATGCACCTGGAGAAGAGAGGAATGCAGAGGAGAGAGAGAGATTTTGGGAGATGTTAAGTGAATGTATAGGAGCCTTTGAACCAAGTGAGAGAGTAATTGTGGTAGGGGACTTGAATGCTAAAGTAGGAGAAACTTTTAGAGAGGGTGTGGTAGGTAAGTTTGGGGTGCCAGGTGTAAATGATAATGGGAGCCCTTTGATTGAACTTTGTATAGAAAGGGGTTTAGTTATAGGTAATACATATTTTAAGAAAAAGAGGATAAATAAGTATACACGATATGATGTAGGGCGAAATGACAGTAGTTTGTTGGATTATGTATTGGTAGATAAAAGACTGTTGAGTAGACTTCAGGATGTACATGTTTATAGAGGGGCCACAGATATATCAGATCACTTTCTAGTTGTAGCTACACTGAGAGTAAAAGGTAGATGGGATACAAGGAGAATAGAAGCATCAGGGAAGAGAGAGGTAAAGGTTTATAAACTAAAAGAGGAGGCAGTTAGGGTAAGATATAAACAGCTATTGGAGGATAGATGGGCTAATGAGAGCATAGGCAATGGGGTCGAAGAGGTATGGGGTAGGTTTAAAAATGTAGTGTTAGAGTGTTCAGCAGAAGTTTGTGGTTACAGGAAAGTGGGTGCAGGAGGGAAGAGGAGCGATTGGTGGAATGATGATGTAAAGAGAGTAGTAAGGGAGAAAAAGTTAGCATATGAGAAGTTTTTACAAAGTAGAAGTGATGCAAGGAGGGAAGAGTATATGGAGAAAAAGAGAGAAGTTAAGAGAGTGGTGAAGCAATGTAAAAAGAGAGCAAATGAGAGAGTGGGTGAGATGTTATCAACAAATTTTGTTGAAAATAAGAAAAAGTTTTGGAGTGAGATTAACAAGTTAAGAAAGCCTAGAGAACAAATGGATTTGTCAGTTAAAAATAGGAGAGGAGAGTTATTAAATGGAGAGTTAGAGGTATTGGGAAGATGGAAGGAATATTTTGAGGAATTGTTAAATGTTGATGAAGATAGGGAAGCTGTGATTTCGTGTATAGGGCAAGGAGGAATAACATCTTGTAGGAGTGAGGAAGAGTCAGTTGTGAGTGTGGGGGAAGTTCGTGAGGCAGTAGGTAAAATGAAAGGGGGTAAGGCAGCCGGGATTGATGGGATAAAGATAGAAATGTTAAAAGCAGGTGGGGATATAGTTTTGGAGTGGTTGGTGCAATTATTTAATAAATGTATGGAAGAGGGTAAGGTACCTAGGGATTGGCAGAGAGCATGCATAGTTCCTTTGTATAAAGGCAAAGGGGATAAAAGAGAGTGCAAAAATTATAGGGGGATAAGTCTGTTGAGTGTACCTGGTAAAGTGTATGGTAGAGTTATAATTGAAAGAATTAAGAGTAAGACGGAGAATAGGATAGCAGATGAACAAGGAGGCTTTAGGAAAGGTAGGGGGTGTGTGGACCAGGTGTTTACAGTGAAACATATAAGTGAACAGTATTTAGATAAGGCTAAAGAGGTCTTTGTGGCATTTATGGATTTGGAAAAGGCGTATGACAGGGTGGATAGGGGGGCAATGTGGCAGATGTTGCAAGTGTATGGTGTAGGAGGTAGGTTACTGAAAGCAGTGAAGAGTTTTTACGAGGATAGTGAGGCTCAAGTTAGAG
>NC_091319.1:1429692-1497192 GCF_038502225.1 Cherax quadricarinatus
CAAGAGTGTATCAGTCTGTAGTGGAAGGAAGGCGGGGTAGGGGTCGGCCTAGGAAAGATTGGAGGGAGGGGGTAAAGGAGGTTTTGTGTGCGAGGGGCTTGGACTTCCAGCAGGCATGCATGAGCGTGTTTGATAGGAGTGAATGGAGACAAATGGTTTTTAATACTTGACGTGCTGTTGGAGTGTGAGCAAAGTAACATTTATGAAGGGATTCAGGGAAACCGGCAGGCCGGACTTGAGTCCTGGAGATGGGAAGTACAGTGCCTGCACTCTGAAGGAGGGGTGTTAATGTTGCAGTTTAAAAACTGTAGTGTAAAGCACCCTTCTGGCAAGACAGTGATGGAGTGAATGATGGAGAAAGTTATTCTTTTTCGGGCCACCCTGCCTTGGTGGGAATCGGCCAGTGTGATAATAATAAAAAAAAATAATTATATATATATATATATATATATATATATATATATATATATATATATATTTATATTTATATATATATATATTTATATTTATATATATATATATTTATATTTATATATATATTTATATATATATTTATATATATATTTATATATATATTTATATATATATTTATATATATATTTATATATATATTTATATATATATTTATATATATATTTATATATATATATATATATATATATATATATATATATATATATATATATATATAGAATATGATTTGAGTTACCAAATGGGTTTAAATAATTTATACCGAGGGCATTTTCTTTTTTCAATATACATTAGTCTAGAATTGTGTTGCCGTCTCTTAAATGCATTACTGCTATCATTCTGATACATAAAAATAATCATCAAATATTTAGTTGACCAATTTTTTTTCCACTTGGTGTGGATGCTGTCCTGGCGAACAGTAACTCTATCACTGGAGGTGCTGGCCTTGTAGTCAGAAACTGTAAGGCTGGAGGTGCTGCCCTGGTGGACAGTAATGTGAAGCTGAAGGTGCTGTCCTGGTAGACAGTAGCGGTGAGGCTGGAGGTGCTATCCTGGTAGACAGTAACTGTATGCATTAATGGCCTCGAGGGAGACAGGAGCTGTAGTGGGGAAATAGGTGTAGTCAAGTACAAGATAAAACCAATATTACAAACTAGTAATACCACAGAAGATAACAAACAAGAGGATTCACTAGTAATAGTGAGGATATATTACCAGAAACAACTGGTGAGAGCTCCATTGTTAGTACCAGTGAGGATAGGAATGAGACAGGAAAACATGCACAAACAGGGTATACAGTGGACCCCCGGTTAACGATATTTTTTCACTCCAGAAGTATGTTCAGGTGCCAGTACTGACCAAATTTGTTCCCATAAGGAATATTGTGAAGTAGATTAGTCCATTTCAGACCCCCAAA
The DNA here is from genome assembly GCF_038502225.1 of Cherax quadricarinatus. NCBI lineage: Eukaryota > Metazoa > Arthropoda > Malacostraca > Decapoda > Parastacidae > Cherax > Cherax quadricarinatus. Next base: position 1,431,080 of record NC_091319.1, read on the forward strand.
CATACACGTACAAACGCATTTACATAAATACACTTACATAATTGGTTGCATTCGGAGGTGATCGTTATGCGGGGGTCCAGTGTACAGTCACAAAAATCCAAGGCAAATGGAACCCAAGCCTGTGCACATATTATGCACTTGGTATCTGCAGGCATGGGATATCTGGAATAACAGATGGGACGTGCAATTTTGACCACCCTAGAAAATGCCGTGCCCATATGACAACAGGAAAATGCAAAGTCCCTTCCTGTAAGCTTTTTCACCCTGAAATGTGTCCCTCTTCAGTACAGGAAAGACAGTGCTGTAACTTCAATTGCCAGGCACACCATCTAAAGGGGACAAAAAGATACAAAACATCCAGACCATGGGAAATCCTGGGTAGCCACAGCCACTCAAGAGGGAGAGGCTTTTTAGTGCCAGAAAGGAAAAAAACTGGCAGGAAATGGCAGAAATCGTACACCAAATCCAGTCATTTCTGGAGTGGAGTCACAGTCGATGGCCTCACTCCAAACCAACAGATACAGATATTAGTGCCGGAAAAAAAAAGTCCATCTCCCCAATACCACCAATCCGATGACATTCTTCTTTGCAAACATACCGGGTCTAAAGCCAGCAACGGACAACAAAGTACCTTTCATCCGTGGACTGCTTGCAGAGGCAAATGCAATGTTCGCGGCTTTCACAGAGACCCACATAAAGGATCAATCGGAGAACGAAATATGGATCCCAGGTTACAACCTATACAGATGCGACAGAGTGAACAGGCAAAAGGAGGGGGGTTGACCTGTATATTGCAGAGTCACTTATTTGCACAGAACTGCTTAATGCTTCAAATGATGTAGTGGAAGTTTTAGCAGTAAAGATCGAGAACCAAAATCTAGTCATTGTGGTAGTCTACAAGCCTCCGGATGCAACATCCCAACAATTCCAGGAACAGCTGTGGAAAATTGACCACTGTCTGGAAAATCTTCCAGCTCCTGCCCCCAACATCTTGCTCCTGTGGGATTTCAACTTAAGGCACCTAAAATGGAGGAATATTGCAAATAATGTTGTTGCAGTGATAACACCAGGAGGCAGCTCAGACGAGAACTCACACACACACGAGCTTTTAAATCTCTGCACAAAATTCAACTTAAACCAGCAAATAATAGAGCTTACTAGACTGGAGAATACACTGGACCTCATCTTCACTAACAATGATAATCTGATACGAAATGTCACCATATCAAAAACAATATACTCGGATCACAACATAATCGAGGTTCAGACATACATGTGCGGAGCCCCAGACCAACAAAATGAGATCAGTCATGAGGGAGCCTTCACCAAATTCAACTTCAATAACAAGAACATAAAGTGGGACCAAGTAAACCAAGTCCTAAATGATATAAGCTGGGAAGATAGACTAAGCAACACAGACCCCAACTTATGCCTAGAAGAGATTAACTCTGTGGCACTCGATGTATGTTCAAGGCATATTCCTTTAAGAAAAAGGAGGGGTAGATGTAAAATAGAAAAAGACAGGCGGTCCCTTTACAGGTGATGGAAAAGAATAACAGAGCGGCTAAAAGAGGCCAATATATCTGAAATGCCTAGGGAGACACTGGGCAGAGAAATAGCAAACATCGAACTAAAGCTAAAGGAATCTTATAGGAGTCAAGAATCGTGGGAAGAACTAAAAGCCATAAATGAAATCTAAAGAAACGCAAAGTATTTCTTTTCTTATACCAAATCAAAGTCGGGAACAACATCCAGTATTGGGCCCCTACTTAAACAAGATGGGTCCTACACAGATGACAGCAAAGAAATAAGTGAGCTATTCAAGTCCCAATATGACTCAGTTTTTAGCAAGCCGCTAACCAGACTGAGAGTCGAAGATCTAAATGAATTTTTTATGAGAAAGCCACAGAATTTGGTAAACTCAACCCTATCTGATGTTATCCTGACGCCAAATGACTTCGAACAGGCGATAAAATGACATGCCCATGCACTCTGCCCCAGGGCCAGACTCGTGGAACTCTGTGTTCATCAAGAACTGCAAGAAGCCCCTATCACGTGCTTTTAACATCCTATGGAGAGGGAGCATGGACACTGGGGTCATCCCAGTTACTAAAAACAACAGATATAGCCCCACTCCACAAAGGGAGCAGTAAAGCAATAGCAAAGAACTACAGACTGATAGCACTAACATCCCATATCATAAAAGTCTTTGACAGGGCCCTAAGAAGCAAGATCACCACCCATCTAGATACCCATCAGTTACACAACCCAGGGCAACATGGGTTTAAAGCAGGTCACTCCTGTGTGTCCCAACTACTGGATCACTAGACAAGGTCCTAGATGCTCTAGAAGACAAAAAGAATGCAGATGTAATATACACAGACTTTGCAAAAGCCTTCGACAAGTGTGACCATGGCGTAATAGTGCGCAAAATGCGTGCTAAAGGAATAACAGGAAAAGTCGGTCGATGGATCTATAATTTCCTCACAAACAGAACACAAAGAGTAGTAGCCAGCAGAGTAAAATCTGAGGCGGCTACGGTGAAAAGCTCTGTTCCGCAAAGCACAGTACTTGCTCCCATCTTGTTTCTCAATCTCATATTTGACATAGACAGGGATGTAAGCCACAGTGCCATGTCTTCCTTTGCAGATGACGCCCGAATCTGCATGACAGTGTCTTTCATTGCAGACACTGCAAGGCTCCAGGCGGACATCAACCAAATCTTTCAATGGGCTGCAGAAAACAATATGAAGTTCAACGATGAGAAGTTTCAATTACTCCGATATGGTAAACATGAGGAAATTAAAACTTCATCAGAGTATAAAACAAATTCCAGCTACAAAATAGAGCGAAAAACTAACGTCAAAGACCTGGGAGTGATCATGCTGGAGGATCTCACCTTCAAGGATGGGATGGATAATGAGAACCTTCAAAACTAGGGATGCCAAGCCCATGATGATACTCTTCAGGTCGCTTGTTCTATCTAGACTGGAATATTGCTGCACACTAAGAGCACCTTTCAAGGCAGGTGAAATTGCTGACCTAGAAAATGTACAGAGAACCTTCACGGCATGCATAACGGAGATAAAACACCTCAATTACTGGGAGAGCTTGAAGTTCCTGAGACTGTACTCCCTGGAATGCATGCAGGAGAGATGCACAATTATGTACACCTGGAAAATCCTAGGGGGACTAGTACCGAACTTGCACACGAAAATCGCTTACTACAAAAGCAAAAGACTCGGCAGACGATGCAACATCCCCCCAATGAAAAGCAGGGGTGTCACTAGCACGTTAAGAGACAATACAATAAGTGTCAGGGGCCCAAGAGTGTTCAACTGCCTCCCAGCATACATAAGGGAGATTACCAATAGATCCCCTGGCTCTCTTCAAGCAGGCACTGGACAAGCACCTAAAGTCGGTACCTGACCAGCCGGGTTGTGGCTCGTACGTTGGATTGCGTGCAGCCAGCAGCAACAGCCTGGTTGATCAGGCTTTGATCCACCATGAGGCCTGGTCACAGACCGGGCCGCGGGGGCGTTGACCCCCGGAACTCTCTCCAGGTATGGTCCTTTGAATAAATTTTTCATTACATGACTAATGGAAATTTCCTACTTTATGTTAAATCATTCTACAGTATTAATATATTTTGCTATACTAATTTGGTTTCTGCTCAATGCAAAGTATGTGGCTTCCTTTTTTATTACATCTCTCTGTTTTAGCATTTTTAAGATTACCCATCGATGTCTGTACAATTGCAGTTCATCATTTTTTATCCAATGTAAATAAACCTGGTGAATTTGGATATCCTGTACCTGGTTGTTGAAGTATTCTTTCCTCCCAAAAAATGGGGCAAGGGAAGGAGAAGCAGGGCAGAGAGAGAGAGAGAGGGGGGAAAAGAGGAACAGGATACCAGAATGAGAGAGGGAAGGAGGAACAGGAGAAGAGAGAGAGAGAAGGAAGGTGGAACAGAATAGAGAGAGAGAGAGAAGGAAGGTGGAACAGAATAGAGAGAGAGGAATGGGGGGGTTGATATCTTTGGGGTAAAATTTGATTTCAGACTGACTATGAAGAACACGTAGTGAATCTCATAAATGAGGTGGCCAGGAAACTTGCATCACTTTAGACATATATCACATCTGCATGACAGTCGAGGCTGCAAGACTTTGTGCAAGACACGAGTGCACTCACACCTTGAGTATGGTCCATTTTATTGGATTGCCTAACTCCTGTCTCACTATGACTTTTTTGACAGAATATAGAGAATAAAGCAAGACGACTAATCTCTCATCTGAACTCGGCCTGAATAGACCTGTCATTTCATCAGAGCCTTTAACACTGGAAAGATGCTGGTTGCCTTACTGTTATGTACAAGGCCAATTTTTAGGTTACCACACCTCGCTCCACTTTGTGGTCAGCGATACTATAGCTTCTACACAACAAGACAGGCAGCAAACAGCAACTGCACTGCAGTTGTACCCTTTTCAAGAATATTGCTTCATTTGAGATCATTCATTCCTAGAATGACCTAAGTCTGGAACATGTTCGTAGGGCACAGTGACATCAACGAAATAAAGTCAGTTGATCAAGTGAAATTGCTGGCCCAGAGATGGCTCTAACTTCATCCTATTCCCTATTTGTGTCTCATAACAATAAAAAGGCTTTGAAATGAATTAACAGCTCTTAGCATATAAATAAAGGTAGGAACTCATAACCTTAACCTATAAAACCATTGTGTAAATATGAAAAAATTAGAGAATGGGGAGGGGGTTGAAGCCATAACATACATATAAGAAAGAATTAGTGAGACTAGTGACCAAATGGAATACATTAGGCAGTTCATTTGGGGCTAACACTATACATGGATTCAAAAATAGATATTGTTTGACAACTCTCAAGGGCAGAGATTAAACCACATGAATTAATCTGAGAGTAAATATAGGGCCCCAGAACTAGATCTCAACCCTAGTTGACACAACTGGGTGAGTATTAGCACTTTTTACTCAATTTCTACTACACTTGTATTAGAACCTGCCATCTCGTCAGGCTTCCTTTATTTGTTTCTCCTTTTCAAATACAGCATTTTACAGTACAGATTCCTCTCAGTTGATGCAAATTCGCTATTATGTGGTCACCTTATTTCCAATAGTAATTTGTTATTATATGGTATAAATTTGGTCAGTGTGATCAACCAAGCCCAGTATCAGCTTACATATGTTACTCACCCCTTTCTGTCTCTTGTGCCACTAAAACTATATCCCCTACTTAATTCTACCACTACTACTACTACCAGCATTACCTCTACCACTACTTCTCTACTTCTTTCTTCCTCTCTTTGTCTCATCCCCTGTCCCCCTTTCCTATATATATACTGGCTCCCTCACCCTCATGTGTTAGTGTGACTTGTAAATGGTCCAGATTGAACCAAAACAACATCATAAGCTTCTCTCTCCTATGTTCGGGTTATTTGTGTATTGTTTCAGTCATGGTACTATGCCTTTATGTTTACCAAGTACACTATACAGTACTTGAATTTGAAAAATTATGTATGAAAACTTACTTAAAACCACTCTTAGCTTAATTTTATATTCCTAATTTCAGAATCAAGAAGCATAAAACCCAAGATCTGTATACAGAAGTACTGTAAAATCTAGGCGAGTAAACTTTAAACTTTAAGAACTTTGGAGTAATAATACAGCACTTGCCTTTTTAAAAGAGTTCCAAATCACACTTCATCCTTTTTGATTTTGTAGTATGTTATAGTAATCTTTCTGTAGAGTAGGAGTTGTTTGGCCCTCTGGTGATCAACAAATCACTTAGTAAGCATTCGTTAGCCATTTCTGGTGATCAATGCAAGATTCAATAGGCGTTGGTTTTTTCTCTCTGGTGATCAGCACTTGATCTAGTAGATGTTGGGCTGACTTATCTGGTAATCAGCACATGATCCAGTAGGTGTTGGTCTGCCTTATCTGGTAATCAGCGAATGATCCAGTAGATGTTGGTCTGACTTATCTGGTAATCAGCGCATGATCCAGTAGGTGTTGGTTGGAACTATCTGGTGATCAGTGCATGATCCAGTAACTTTGGTAGGTGTTGGTTGGCTCATTCGGGTGATCGGCGCATGATTTGGTTAGCCGTATCCGATGATCAGTGCATGATCCTTTGGTCAGTGTGAATTTAACACTAAAGGGCAGGAAAAACAAACTTATTTCATATTAAATACTGTATCTTAAATATGATATTCTTACCATAATAATGGTATAGTCAAGAAACAGACAGGTGTGGTGCTATTAAACTAATCTGACTACACATATATCAGATTGGAAAGTTAACTAGCTCCTAAGTTAAAACAGAAATTGATAAATTTTCCGACCAAATGGGGGTTGGGGTTGTCCAGATAATCAACACTTTGGTTAATCACATTGAGTTTTTGCAGAAAAAAAAATTATTAGCTAGTTGATAGAACAAGTTAGTGTGAATATTTTAATATCATACATGAGTGCAGTTGATTAAAAATGAAAAAATAAATACATTGCCACTCAAAATATTCAGAAGGATTGGGACCAGCCATTTCCTAATATAAAAAAAAATTCCTGTATACAATAGCATACAAGTTCTGTGTACACTTGATTATCCATGATGAAGAGGATAGGGGTTCATCTGGATATTCAAGAGTCCAGTTCAACACATTAGAATTTTGAGTACTATATATACTCAGTACAGTGGACCCCCGGTTAACGATATTTTTTCACTCCAGAAGTATGTTCAGGTGCCAGTACTGACCGAATTTGTTCCCATAAGAAATATTGTGAAGTAGATTAGTCCATTTCAGACCCCCAAACATACATGTACAAATGCACTTACATAAATACACTTACATAATTGGTCGCATTCGGAGGTAATCGTTATGCGGGGGTCCACTGTATATCATAAAGTTGTATGTAAGTCATCCCCTGACCTTTTGATAGAAAATACTTTTTTAATGCATCTCATGTATAAGTGTACCCTAATTGTTGAGGGACAATAGAACACCAATTGAGAATTTAAGTACTGTACTGGGTGTTGGTGGTATGTTTCTGTTACTAATCTTAGCTTAATAGATATACAGTGGACCCCGGCATACAATATTAATCCGTTCCTGAGAGCTCATCGTATGCCGAATTTATCGTAAGGCGAATTAATTTTCCCCGTTAGAAATAATGGAAATCAAATTAATCCTTGCAAGACACCCAAAAGTATGAAAAAAAAAAGTTATACCACATGAAATATTAAGTTTAATGCACACAAACTGAAGAAGACATGCACAGTTAGTAGTACTCTAGTAACAATAGAATACATGACACTTACCTTTAATGAAGATCTGGTGATGATTGATGGGATGGGAGGAGGGGAGAGTGTCGAACTTATTGTTTAGAAGGGGAATCCCCTTCCATTAGGACTTAAGGTATCAAGTCCTTTTCCGGGGTTACTTCCCTTCTTCTTTTAATGCCACTAGGACCAGCTTGAGAGTCACTGGACCTCTGTCGCACAACATATCTGTCCAGAGAACTGTGTACCTCTCGTTCCTTTATGATTTGTCTAAAGTGGTTCACAACATTGTCATTGTAATAGCCACCAGCACGGCTTGCAATAGCTGTGAGAGGGTGATTTTCATCCATAAAGGTTTGCACTTCAAGCCACTTTGCACACATTTCCTTAATCTCTTTTTTTCAATTCCCTATTAATTCTCACCCTTTTTGCCACAGGGATGGCACTAGAAGCTTTCTTGTGGTCCATGGTGACTTATTTTATAGTTACAAGCACTAAAAACACTGGGATAATGTGAAATGTACCGAATGTATGCGTAGATGCAACCGCACTGGCTGGCTTGTGAACACTGGTGCTGAGGCCACACATGGGACGCATCCTGGACGAATCACGTGAGGCGAGGAAAAATTTTTGCATTAAAATGTATCATATGCCGGATTTAACGTAAGGTGATCCCATCGTATGCCGGGGGTCCACTGTATATAGTAAAAGATTCAAATAAAGTGAAAAATAAAAATCTGATTAAGATGATGATGTGTTGGAGTCACTATAATGAGGTGAGGTAAATAGCACAGCTTCCTCCATGCAAAACAAAGGTAGTTTGTTATGGTATATTGGCAGAAGAAGGTGAGGCCCAGCCTTTATCATGTCTGCCTCTGAGCCTAGTCTGTTTTGAAGTGATACTGGGGGCCCTAGCCCTGCTGGTAGAAGGGAAAATCACATGACATACACTATTGGTCAGAGGGGCCTGATATGGATGAGCACATATTACTGACAGTTTAGTCGAATAAGACTAGAGAAACATAGTACATGTACTATACTAGATTGTTTTTCACTTTTTTATTGTTTTTAATATCTTAAAAAACTATGTACATTAGTTTCTCATGAAGTTTGATGCATTTCAAGATGTTTTAGTATTTAAACATGGGAAAATGCATAGCATGATATTGCTTTGCTTGGAATATACAGTATAAATTAGTGTAAATAATTTTTTCTTCTATTTTTTTTACTGCTGTGGTCTTCTAATGCTGTGTACAAGGAATACCTGTATTACAATTGTTTCAAGGTGTAATACTTCTCAAAATATGGAAATAAGTCTCATTGTATGAATTTCTTGGGCTATCCTGGGTTAATTCTTCTAATATTATTATACAGTAGACCGTCATTTAACACGAGTTTATTTGGCACGATTTGGGTATAGCATGATTGAAGAATTGCGGCACAATTTTATTTAGTACTTCGTAAAATTAATTTAACACCTTTCAGTTTGGGGGAGGGAAAAAAGTTTCCTTTTCCTCAAGCAGCGGCCTTGTTGTGGATCAGCGGTGGAGACCCTCCCCCCCCACACACACACACCACTATCCCAGCATTCGTACTTCATACGTGTCCAGTTAGTTCCTCTTCTCTGCTACAAGCTAGCGGTGTTTGTGAATTGTGTTTTGATCTTTTAATTACCATATCTTGTATCTGCCAAGCAATCATGACACCCAGTAGGCATACCAGTGTTGCTGAAAGTGGCAAGAAAAGGGATAAGCATTTAAGTCTTAGAATTAACAAAGAAAACAGAGATATGTATTAGACGAGATAATCTGTGGTCTTAATGAAGCTCGCTTTGTGAACATAAAATGAGGTAAACATGAGTTTGTGTGATTGACTGAATGACTTGACTGACTGACATACTGAATGACTGACTGACTTGACTGAATAACTTACTGACTTGACTGACTGAATGACTTGACTGACTTACTGAATGACTTAGACTTTTTCACTGAAGAGGACCCTGAAATGCTGTCTAGAGCAGCTGACACCTTACCATCAATTGTATAATGTACTGTAGGGTAAAATAGAACAGAAATCCATTACAGAATTTATGCACGCTCCAGTACAACCATTGACTTCAGTACTAGAACCTCTCCCATCCACCTCAGCCCAGTAGGGTCACATAACTCTCCACTCTCCACAATCATCCACAGACACCAGCACTCACAATTTAAGGTAAGAAATATTATTTCTATTGCATTTGTAATCTTATGCAGTAAAAACAACATAATACATCATGGCTATGAACTACGATTACATATTCACTTTTATTTTTGTAAGATGTGGAGGCCGAAAAAAAATTGTTTGGCTTTTTTGGGGTTCCCAGGAACATAGTCTTATTTTTCCCAGAAGTTCTTCACTTTATCTAACACGGTTTTACTACACGGCGTTTTCAGGAATGTAACTACCTTGTTAAATGATGGTCTGCTGTGTTTAGGGGTATAAATTTGGAGTGGAAAGTAGGAAGGGAAGGGATCATCCCAGGAACAGTTGTAGGAATGGGGGTACAAGAGGCCTCGACTTTTAGGGGCTTGAGCATCCTGCAGGCTTGTGTGAGCTTGGTAGATAGGAGTGCATGGAGACAGGTGACTTTTAATGGATTTCCTGTTGGAATGTGAGTAGAGTAACTTTGATGAAGAGATTGAGGCAAACCATTTATCCACACTTGAATCCTGCATGTGGGAAGGGTAGTGCCTACATTCTGGAGGAGGAGTGGGGATGTTGCAGTTGGAGGAGTAATCTAATTGTTATGTTAGCACTTTCTGGAAAGCTGGCGATTGAATGAATTTTGGTAAATGTGTTTCCTTCTTAGGGTCACTCTTCCTTGGTGAGAGATGGCTGATGAGTTAAAAAAGAATAATTAGGTTCAAGGGAATATCCTGGGTTTTATAAACATAATATAATTTGTATCCATAATACCTGTGTGCCTTCAAGACCACTGTAAAACAAGGAAATCTTATGATATTACCGTTGTTTCAAAATGTAATACCTATCGTAACATGGAAATAAGTCACAGTGCTTGACTATATTGGATCTTCTACACAGTGTTCTTTTTGCCTGAATTTCAGTGTTAGTACAGCTTCTCCTCACATAATGATGGAGTTCCATTCCTGAGACCACATTGGTAAATGAATTCGTCGCTAAGCAAAGAACATACTATAATGTTAGTGGGTTTGTGTCAGCCATCTTTGATATTATTTTAATGTCACCTTTTGCACCATTTATAACATTTTTAGTACATTTTTAAATGTTTATACAAGAGTGTACTTGTAATAAACAGAATAAAAGAAATCGGCTTTAATATACATTATTTAAGTATGCCTATGTGTCAGAGAGCCCGTCGTAAGTCCGGGTCGTTGGTAAACGATTATGTCGCTAAGTGAGGAGAGGCTGTATCATGAAATTGTAATAAATTTGGAATGAATAAAGCATTTTCCTGCAAATTCCATAGCTTGTGGTGGGGACACTGGTGGTGGAACAACAGGTCCTGGTTTCATTGTTTACTGATGCTAGTTAGCAATGGTACTCCTTGATGTACTGTCTGGACCTGCCTGGTCTTAGATTTTTTTTTTTTTCAAAGGCATGGAGAGGTTGTGGGAAACCCAAACAGTTGAGCTGAGGTCAAAAATATTGGCAAGTGGTGTATTGGAAGGCACAAAATATTGTGCTTACAAATTTGTTGGAAACATCCTCATCATCTGCATAACAGTATGTTGGACACAGTTTAAGGGTTAAAGCAAGGGATTATTCTGTTTTGTAGGAAACATGCAAAACCAGTGGTATTGTCTGTAGTCAGGCAGCACCACCACCACACATCTTTCTCGTTTACAAACTCTTTCTCTTAACTATCAGTCACCAGCATGTACACAATTGTAGAAATACATCTTAAGTAGACATTTCATTATAGAAGGCATGGGAATGTGTAATGTATGATAGAGTACTGTAAACTTATGGGCACTTGGTAAAACTCTTTAATGTATATTGATTATCATCTTGTAACCATTTTCATAAGGGCATTCAATATTATTTAAGCATAATATGTGATCAAAGTTTTGGAAAGTATTAGTTAGAATTGTTAGGATAGGAAAGGAGGTGTCTAGTGGAAATCACTAAGACAAGTTGAAGGTGTAAACTGCTGCAATGGCCACCTGGCTGTATGGTTGGCAGACTAAAAAAATCTGTGGTAAGTGTACCCAAAGTTTGCACATACTGAATCAAGAAGGTTTCAATTTACAAACACCTTGCTTTTTTTTTTTTTTTTTTTTTTACAAAATTAAAATTATGCATAGCCCTGAGATGAGTCCCTCTTTTTCCTTACTCTTTTTTTCCCATCACTTCCATCTCCTCTCTCCTATTCTCTTACCTTACTCCCTTTCTCACAGTACCTCCTGCCCACCCACCCACTCTCCCACCTTCTCATTGTCCTGTATCTGACACTATAAACTTTACATTTACTTGCTGTTCACCCTCTTACTGATTAGAATATATTAAGTGTCTGGGCATTTGATGTGGTATGGGTGAGGAGTGGTGAGGGTATTGCAAAGAGAGTGAGGGTGTGTTGTGGTGAGTACAGTAAGCTGAGTCAGGATAGGAAGAGGAGAAAAAAAGGATGTCATCTGGCTGGGGGTCATGGCAGGGGCAGTGTCAGAATTTCTATACTGGGGAGCTTTGGGGTGGCTATCTGGTTGAAAGGGGAACTAGGAGGCATCTTTTGATGCAGTGTTATCATCACAGATGCTCCTCGCTTTACAATGGTTCAACTTATGATATTTCAACTTTATGATGGTGTGATAAAACTAAAGTTTTTTGTACAGTACACAGAACCCCTGTATCCATTGGGATAAGTTCCAAGGACATACCGAAAACACAGATAATAGCGAACCCTATATATGTCATTTTCCATTTACATACATACCTATTTTAAAGTTTAATTGATAAATTATGCTTCTATTGGGCTTTGAAGAACTGCCACCATCACTACTCTTGCACTTTGAGGCCACGGTAAACCATGGATACCGGACCTGCAGATATGGGGGTTCTACTGTGCTATACATTTATTATAGGATACAATTGTATTCATTTATTTACTTTTCAGTACTGGTATTTACAGTAATTATTTGTTTATTTACTTATTCAGTGATTTATTTACATATTTATCACATCATAATCGTATTCAACTTAGGATATTTTCAACTTAAATGGGTTCATTGCAATGTAACCTGCATTGCTATATTTATTTAGGGGGCTTTGGGGCCGAGGTACTTTTTGGGGGGAGAACTCTCCACAAGTAGATAAGATGAACATAAACAAATTTATCGCTGCCTTTGGTGAAAAGTAGCTAGAATTATTTTTTTATGAAAATGGTTTTTGCTTGAATATTTGCAATGATTGTTTCTGCAGATTGGCAGTCATGTCATTAAATGTTCCAATGTACTGTGGGGATGTAGTTCAGAGGGAAACCTCAGTTATGTCTATGAATTTCTAGAAAGTATGAGTGATAGTAAATGTGTTTCCCTTTTTTAAGTTCCCTACGATATGTGTATGCTGTATATACGTTTTTTTTTTTTTTTTTTTTTGTATTTCTTTTTACATGTGTACTCACCTAATTGTGGTTGCAGGGGCCAATTCGTGTATGTGTGTGTGTTCACGAGGGTATGTGTGTGTGTCTGTGTGTGCATTGTCTTTATGAGTGTGTGAATGAGTGTGTGTGCGTGTGAATGAATGAATGTGTGTGTGTGTGTGTGTAGGTATATATTCATGCATGTACGTATGTTTGCATTACATTATTATAATAATTAAATGTAATGTATGCTTTAATTTTCTGCAGCCTGATGAGGAAGATGACCCATACAAATTTGAGGAGGAAGAGTTAGATCGTGCTCGGGAAGAAGCTAAAAAACTAGAAGTTGAACGACAGCGTAAAGCTTCAGTATCATCATCTGGCGTATCTGACCGCTCGCCTCTCAATCACAGCTTTGACTCTGATCGATCTCCGGCTGCATTCTCGTCTGAGGGCGAGCGCTCTCCTATGACAAGGTCGCCCCATACTCCTGGATTTGGCTCTAAACAGTTTTCACCAGTTCCAGAAAAGTCACCAAGTGTACCTGCTTATTCTCCCAGATATGAAACTTCCTTATCAAAGCCATTCCCATCCTATGATCCAGAAAAATCAAAATATCAAGCCAATGGGGCAATAAAAGTAGGTTTTTATCAAGACATGACAGATAAAACTAATGCTGACAAACCAGATAAAAAGGTTGTGGAACAGAAGACAGCTGAGTCACCAGTTTACAGTCCCACTGTGCCATACATGAGTTCCTTTTATTCCAGCAAAGCTGAGGCTAACAAAAAGCAGAAATCTCCGGCTGGCTATGCAAGTTTCTACAGTGCTTCAGATTCCGCTCTAGACAAAGCTAAAACTCCCAATTACTACTCGGCTTCTGCTCCAGCAACACCCACAAGCAAACCATCCCCAGCTTCCTTAACAGTTGATTCTGCTGATAAGTCAAAACCACAATATGGTTACTATTCATATGATACCACTAAGCCCCTTACTGATCAGTATAAAAATACTGGCTCAGTGCCACCCCCTCAGAAGAAGCCTCAAGGGTATTTTAATGCCCAAGATGGTCCCAAGAAACAGCCAACTTTATCACCAGCTGCCCAACCTGGTCCATTACCCAGTGATTTAGCATCTCCTGGGCAGGTTACCCTACCAGCACCAAGTCCAGTTATGCTCAACAAATCTGAGATGCAACCCCTAAAAAAGAGAGCAGCTATAGATCGTAGCAGTCAAGATTTCTCACCCAGTACACCAGTTGCTGTTGTTGGGGCAGATACCACTGTTGGTGTACCCACTCCTCCATGGACAGAGCCAAAGTCTGTAGAAGATACTGTAAGTCCGAATAGCACAGCCCCTCCCAATGTGACAGTTCCATTTTCACCCCATCCATCTGCATTACCTGCCAACCTAGCCAATTTATCACAAATTGTATCCCGTATCACAGAGCCTGATTCTGCCAGAACTGTTACTGATAAAGATTCAGCTAAAACACCGACTGAACCTCAGCAAGCCCCTCCTACATACCCAACTCCTGACACTGTTGTAGGAAAGACTTTACCATCTCCTATATTTGATGTAACTGGAGGACAGACTCCTACAGAAAGTCAAGTTTTAGATCTAGAACGTAGTGCAATAGGTTCAGTTACTGATTTAAGTGAATTGCATCAATCAAGTCTGTCTGTTGCTGGAGGTGTGCCATCATCACCTGCAGACCTAGCTCGGCAGTTAGAGGCTGAACAGCAGCTGCAGGATAGAACAGTTCTGCCAAATTACCATCAGCAGATCACCAGTCCACACATGCAAACACAGCCTGGTCTTGCCTCACCACAACAGTTATCCAAAGGCCCACAAACTCCCCAATCCCAAATACAAAGTGGCCCACAACCTCCAATAGCACATCAAAAGTCAACAGAGGGTACTCGTCCTGCTAGTCGTGACTTGCCACCCGCTCATGCCACTGATAAATCACATGTGTATCTGCAACAGAAAAGTATGTGGAGCTCCAGTTTGGCTACGAGCTTGGCCTCAAGCCTAGCTTCTAGCTTGCCACCAAGCATTGTAACCAGTTTGGCAACTAGCTTAGGAACTAATTTGGCTACCACCTCAGTAATTGCATCATTGCAGAAAATGGGGTCCTTACCAGCTGAGCGTCTTACTCAGGATCGATTAACTCAAGAACGTCTGGCACTTGATCGTGCAGCTTTTGCTTCTCTTGCCAGTCGGACAGGGCAGGCAAATTTATTTTCACATGAACTATTGCAGAGAGGATCAGTTAGTGCTGGACAGACTCAAGTGGGAACTGGGCCAAGTAGTGGAGGCTCTTCTGGTGGTAGTTCATCTGGAACTTCAGCATCAACTGGTCGATCTACTTCTAGTTCTGGTAGTGCTACAGGGGGATCAGCAGCTGCAGCCAGCAATAGTGTAGAGTTAGGTATTGGACGGTCATATGCCAATATGATGGGAGGTCAGTCCTCTCCACTGTTTGGCCGAGGGGAAGGTGCTCTTACCCCAGGATCTTTGCCACGTCCACTGTCTGGCTCCTCTTCCCCATTTTTACCACAGTCACCAGGATTGAGTGCAGCATTAGGTCTACCCGGAGCACCACGGACTCCTACTCCTGCTCACCAACAGTCCCACCAAAGCTTGCCTGGATTGAGTCAAGGTACTTTCCCATCCTTATCACGAGATCCTAGGGACCCCATTTCACAGTCTCATCCATCCCTTCAGATCCCCAGTCTTAATTCAATGTCTTCTACCCAAGCTCAGACACTCAGTCACCTTAATGCTGCCAGTCTGGCGTCATACTCCAGTAGAGATTCTTTGGCGCTTATGAACCAAGGTAGCCGTGGGTCACTAGCGAGTGGTCTAGTAGATCCAACATCTCAGATTTATCAGCAGTACCTTCAACAGCGGCAGGCTCAAGAGGAGCTGATACTTAGATCAGCTGGTGCTCACCCCTCCCAGTTGGCTGCTCACCAGTCCATGATGCTTCAACAGGGGCTCATGAGTGCAGCTGGCTACTCAGGCTACCCTCCCTCCCTTGGCCTCAGACCAGGGTCTTATCAAGGCATGAACAGACCTTGGCTCTGAAGTTGTTAACCCACCTCAAAACTGCAGGCCCACCATGGCTACAATAAGACCCATCTTGTTATCTGTTAATACATTTGGGTTGCTGTCATACTGATTCCTGTGGTTTTGTTTAATTTTCCCGACAACAGTGGCATGCAGTTTTAGTGCAGAGGCCGAGTGCAATAGGTTAAGTTCTTTCTTTTGTCAGATAGAGAACTATTTTTATATTTACTTTCATCAGTATTTATAGAATATTTTTATTTATTTACAGTTTGAAGGCATTTTTTAAATATAAATTATAACCCTGTTAAAATTGTTTTGTTGTGATTTTAATATTATGCAAGTAGAGGGAAATGTATGCTGCCAATATTTTTTTTATACATATTTTATTGTACCACTTGCAGTTTAAGCAGCTGGTTTTATCACAAAACAGGGGGCTTATTGTACAAAAATGTGATTTTTACATATTGAATGACTTCAGTTTAATAATTGATGTTTTAATAGCAGCTCTTAAATTTAACAGAGTACCTGGTGGGATGAAGTGGTAAACAGCCAAGTTTATGCCTCTATAAATTTGACTTCTAGGAAGTTTAATTCATAATACTCACTGCATTATCTTATCCCTAAAATGTACCTGAAAACAACTGGGAGTGAATATGTGTCGATGCGTCTTGAGGGACTGGAGTGTAAGATACCGAGTGTTATGCAATGAATTACCTAAAATAGGGTAAAGCTGGTTTGCGTTGGATCTCATTTATCTACCCACTGGAGTGGCAGGTGTGGGGTGCAAGTCAACTAGTACAAAAACCTGCCTGACGAAGTTGTCTCCCCCTAGTGGCCAGCTATAACTGTTAACCTGATGTTGTGTTGTGGCTACCTAGAGCTTGAGAACCAGAGGGTTCAGGGACTACATACCCCTCCACTACTCTGCATAAGCTAATGGAAATACGTATAAATTTTTAAGAATTTCATAATGAAATTCAGTCTTTCCTGCACCATGCATAATCCAAAATTAATATAACCATTGGTTATAATAGTATTGCTTTCCTTTCACAAAGATGCATTGATTATAATAATAATAATAATTCACAAAGATGCAACATTTGAAGATGAAATTTGTTACACTTTACAGATTGCCATATAATTATTTTTCAGTCTTATAGTAAATGCTCTTCATATATAAATACAAATGTGACTAAATTAAATTTTATAGATGGACAATTTATGGTAGTTAATGAACAATACAGTAAGGTTTACAAGCGTGTCTGTCCTATGACCACAACTTCCCAAGGTCCACAAAAAGTGAAAATGGTTTGTAAGTTTTATTGCAGCTTTTATATGAGAAGTTCTGTTTAGACCACAATGTCAGAATATCAGTGTTAGTACCACTGCCTGTCAGTACCATAGCCTGTAGTACACCAGACTGCTATTACTACAGTTTGTTGGTGCCAAAAAAAAATCTTACTTCCAAACCTTAACTCAATGAATCATATTGAATCTGTTTTTAACACAGTCTTTATTTCAAGTTTGACATGATCATTGGGTATCAGTAACCTTAAGTACTGCTGCCTGTCATTATCAAACTGTGTAGCTCAGACTTGGAAACCACTGTTTGTCAGTACCAAGATGTGTCCCACCGGGTGGAAATGTGTAGCTGCAGCATGGGATGTACATAGCCTATTTTTGAACTATGTGTACAAATTAGTGAGACTGTATATATTATGTATATATATATATGACAAATAAGAAATAAATGCTGTTTCTATACATATATCATGACCCTAATTAACCTTTTATCTCTTCTTTATAACTTAGTGAAATCTATTTTGTAGTAAAACTGTAATGACTAAGAGCAGATTTCCAAATGAGTGGATTTATATAAAAATTTTTTTACTCTAGTACAGTATTTTAATAAAGGTCATCATATCTGCTAGGAAAATATAAAGTAAGTAATTATAGATACATTATTACTGGTAGCTTTGTGATTTCTTTGTTAACCCTTTCACTGTCAAGATCCCTGCTCACAAACTTGCTGCGTCAAAGAATTTAAAAAAAAAAAAATTAGTTTTTCTTGTGAAAAGATAAGAGAATCTTTTCTCAATGGCAATGACACCAAAAGTACGAAATTTGATGGAAAACTTACGGAATTACACTCTCACGAAGTTAGGGGTCTTGGCGATGTTTATGCATCAGCAATTTTGCTTACTTTAAGCCCTATTTTTGGTCAATTCTATTGTTCCATTTGACCAAACTCAGCTATTTCGCTAGAACTCCATTTGTTGTATCGATTGAGGACAAGAAACCTTCTATTTACCAATTTCAACTACTCAATAAAGTGATAAGAAATTGGTAAGTTGGCCAATTTCATAAATAATTCAAGTAAGGCCAATTTCAAAATAGGAGCCAGAAGAAAAAATGCAGACATTCCTAGCACTAGTATAACATTTCCTCTGTTCATTTGTCACATCTTCAAAATAGGAGCCAGAAGAAAAAATGCAGACATTCCTAGCACTAGTATAACATTTCCTCTGTTCATTAGCATATGAGAAGTTTTTACAAAGTAGAAGTGATGCAAGGAGGGAAGAGTATATGGAGAAAAAGAGAGAGGTTAAGAGAGTGGTGAAGGAATGTAAAAAGAGAGCAAATGAGAGAGTGGGTGAGATGTTATCAACAAATTTTGTAGAAAATAAGAAAAAGTTTTGGAGTGAGATTAACAAGTTAAGAAAGCCTAGAGAACAAATGGATTTGTCAGTTAAAAATAGGAGAGGGGAGTTATTAAATGGAGAGTTAGAGGTATTGGGAAGATGGAGGGAATATTTTGAGGAATTGTTAAATGTTGATGAAGATAGGGAAGCTGTGATTTCGTGTATAGGGCAAGGAGGAACAACATCTTGTAGGAGTGAGGAAGAGCCAGTTGTGAGTGTGGGGGAAGTTCGTGAGGCAGTAGGTAAAATGAAAGGGGGTAAGGCAGCCGGGATTGATGGGATAAAGATAGAAATGTTAAAAGCAGGTGGGGATATAGTTTTGGAGTGGTTGGTGCAATTATTTAATAAATGTATGGAAGAGGGTAAGGTACCTAGGGATTGGCAGAGAGCATGCATAGTTCCTTTGTATAAAGGCAAAGGGGACAAAAGAGAGTGCAAAAATTATAGGGGGATAAGTCTGTTGAGTATACCTGGCAAAGTGTATGGTAGAGTTATTATTGAAAGAATTAAGAGTAAGACGGAGAATAGGATAGCAGATGAACAAGGAGGCTTTAGGAAAGGTAGGGGGTGTGTGGACCAGGTGTTTACAGTGAAACATATAAGTGAACAGTATTTAGATAAGGCTAAAGAGGTCTTTGTGGCATTTATGGATTTGGAAAAGGCATATGACAGGGTGGATAGGGGGGCAATGTGGCAGATGTTGCAGGTGTATGGTGTAGGAGGTAGGTTACTGAAAGCAGTGAAGAGTTTTTACGAGGATAGTGAGGCTCAAGTTAGAGTATGTAGGAAAGAGGGAAATTATTTCCCAGTAAAAGTAGGCCTTAGACAAGGATGTGTGATGTCACCGTGGTTGTTTAATATATTTATAGATGGGGTTGTAAGAGAAGTAAATGCGAGGGTCCTGGCAAGAGGCGTGGAGTTAAAAGATAAAGAATCACACATAAAGTGGGAGTTGTCACAGTTGCTCTTTGCTGATGACACTGTGCTCTTGGGAGTTTCTGAAGAGAAGTTGCAGAGATTGGTGGATGAATTTGGTAGGGTGTGCAAAAGAAGAAAATTGAAAGTGAATACAGGAAAGAGTAAGGTTATGAGGATAACAATAAAAAAAAAAAAAAAAAAAAAAAATAAAAAAAAAAAAAAAAAAAAAAAAAAAAAAAAAAAAAAAAAAAAAAGATTAGGTGATGAAAGATTGGATATCAGATTGGAAGGAGAGAGTATGGAGGAGGTGAATGTATTCAGATATTTGGGAGTGGACGTTCTCCCCTCAAGGAAGGTTCCTTGATGTTGGTGAGGGGCTCTTGATTTAGGGAATTGGATCTGTGCTCCAGTTCCCCGAATTAAGCCTGAATGCCTTCCACATCCCCCCCCCCAGGCGCTGTATAATCCTCCGGGTTTAGCGCTTCCCCATGATTATAATAATAATGGGAGTGGACGTGTCAGCGGATGGGTCTATGAAAGATGAGGTGAATCATAGAATTGATGAGGGGAAAAGGGTGAGCGGTGTACTTAGGAGTCTGTGGAGAGAAAGAACTTTGTCCTTGGAGGCAAAGAGGGGAATGTATGAGAGTATAGTTTTACCAACGCTCTTATATGAGTGTGAAGCATGAGTGATGAATGTTGCAGCGAGGAGAAGGCTGGAGGCAGTGGAGATGTCATGTCTGAGAGCAATGTGTGGTGTGAATATAATGCAGAGAATTCGTAGTTTGGAAGTTAGGAGGAGGTGCGGGATTACCAAAACTGTTGTCCAGAGGGCTGAGGAAGGGTTGTTGAGGTGGTTCGGACATGTGGAGAGAATGGAGCGAAACAGAATAACTTCAAGAGTGTATCAGTCTGTAGTGGAAGGAAGGCGGGGTAGGGGTCGGCCTAGGAAAGGTTGGAGGGAGGGGGTAAAGGAGGTTTTGTGTGCGAGGGGCTTGGACTTCCAGCAGGCATGCGTGAGCGTGTTTGATAGGAGTGAATGGAGACAAATGGTTTTTAATACTTGACGTGCTGTTGGAGTGTGAGCAAAGTAACATTTATGAAGGGGTTCAGGGAAACCGGCAGGCCGGACTTGAGTCCTGGAGATGGGAAGTACAGTGCCTGCACTCTGAAGGAGGGGTGTTAATGTTACAGTTTAAAAACTGTAGTGTAAAGCACCCTTCTGGCAAGACAGTGATGGAGTGAATGATGGTGAAAGTTTTTCTTTTTCGGGCCACCCTGCCTTGGTGGGAATCGGCCAGTGTGATAATAATAATAATAAAAATTTGTCACATATCCAGGCCCCTCTTATATTACACTTGCTTTCCACTAAGTTTTTATTCACACAAAAAATAGATTTACTGTTATGCAGACTACTGCATTATGTAACAATGGTATAAATAATAACCGCATTCGTGAAAGCACATTAGACCCACCAGTTATTATTATTGTTATAATCAAAAAGAAGCGCTAAGCCACAAGGGCTATACAGCGCTGCAGGGTAGGAAGGAAGCGAGGGCATCAGGTGGCAAAAGGGAGATGGATGAGTAATAGGTTACGGATAACAGCGGGGCAGTGGATGGTGAAAGGGTAAAGGGCAGCAAGAGACTGAACTAGAAAGGGCTGAGGGGAGTGCGAAAGGTATCATCATCAGAGTTTGTGGAGTAAATCAGTCGTTGTCAAGAAGTCAATGAGAGAGTCAGGATTATCATCAGAGTTTGTGGAGTAAATCAGTCGTTGTCAAGAAGTCAATGAGAGAGGATTAAAGGAGGGTCCATCAGCAAGAAGGGAAGGTAAAGAGAGAGTAGTAGAACAAAGACGACGTTGGAGGTAAATTCTGCATGCTCGTTGATAGAGAGGGCAGTCTAACAGAATGTGGCTAATCGATACTGGAACTTGACACTGCTCACAGAGAGGAACAGGGTGCCTCTCCATGAGATACCCATGAGTAAGACGAGTGTGGCCAATGCGAAGGCGGGAGAGAGTGGTCTCCCAACCTCGGCACTGATGACAAGAAGACGGCCAGTAACCTATGCTCGGTTTAATAGAATGAAGTTTGTTACCGAGCAGAGTTGACCAACATTGTTGCCAACGGGTGTGAAGGTGGGTAGTTATTGCAGCAAAATAGTCCAGAAATGGAACACCTCTATAGGAAATTGGTAGGTCATGTACTGCTGACCGCGCAGCAGTGTCTGCCTGTTCATTGCCCTGTACGTCGACATGACCAGGGACCCAACAAAAAATAATATCTTTATGCTTGGTAGAGATACGGCATAGCCAAAGTTGGATATGGAGAACTAGGGGGTGCGATGTATCAAATTTTCGTATAGCCTGTAGAGCACTAAGGGAGTCTGAGACTACCACAAATGATGACACAGGCATAGATGCGATACAAATAAGTGCTGCAAGAATGGCATACAATTCAGCAGTAAAAATGCTAGCCGAAGATAGTAAATGCCCCCGCACGACGCTGTCCGGAAACACTGCTGCGAATCCGGCGCCGTCTGAAGACTTAGAGCCATCTGTGTACACAGCGATGGCATGAGAATGGGAGTGGAAGTGATCAAGAAAAAGAGAGCGGGAAGCCATCGTAGGCAGTTGAGCTTTCGAGCAAGGGAGTGAGAAAGAACAGACCCGAACAGCTGGAACTTCCCAGGGGGGTAGGGAAAAGTGAGATGCTACATGAACATATAAAGGTGGTAACTGAAGGGAAGACAAGAACGAATGTAGGTGAAGAGAAAAGGGACGGAGCAAACAGGGGCGGCGAACGAATAAAGAATGTCTACTAATATCGGTGACCATTCTATAAATGGAAGGATTGTGGAGATCGTGGGCATCACGACGATCAGACAAGGATGGAACATTCGCTTCTGCATAGAGGCTCTCAACAGGGGAAGAGCGAAAAGCACCAAGGCACAAACGTAATCCTTGGTGATGGATAGAGTTAAGGCTAGAGAGAGTAGCAGGAGAGGCCGCTGAATAAATCTGGTCACCATAATCGAGTTTCGATAAAACGAGGGCTGAATGTAGGCGAAGCAGAGTTCGACGATCAGCTCCCCAGGAAAGATGAGCAAGGGTTTTAAGAAGGTTTAGCCGGCTGTGACAAGTTGCCTTCAGAGAGGTAATATGAGGTTTCTAGGATAACCTATGGTCAAAGAGAAGGCCTAGAAACCTGACTGTATCACGTTCGGGGATACGGGAGCCATAGAGATACAAAGGATGATCGGAGATGACAGAGCGTCTAGTGAAAGTAATTTGGTGAGTTTTGGTACTGGAAAATTTAAACCCATGCATGGTGGCCCAAGTGGAAACACGGTCGACCGCATGCTGGAGAGAAACTGCAATGAGATGACAGTCAGCGCCTGCACAAGCAATAGCGAAGTCATCAACATAGAGTGATGACCAAATATTGGGTGGAAGAACAGAGGCCAAATCATTTATAGCAAGGAGAAAAAGTGTTGTGCTTAGAACACATCCCTGAGGGACACCTTCAGCTTGGACGAAATCCGGGGAAAGAACATTATTGACTCAAACACGGAAATGTCTGTCAGTTAAAAAGTTCTTAAGGAAGGATGGTAGATTGCCTCGGAGGCCTAAGGAGTGGGCCTGGGCCAAAATATTATACCTCCAAGTTGTGTCATATGCCTTTTCAAGGTCAAAAAATATGGCAATAACTGAGTGATTATTCGCAAAGGCATTACGAACATACGTATCCAAGCATAGTAAGGGGTCTATGGTAGAACGGCCCTTACGAAAGCCATATTGACTAGCGGAGAGACTGTTGTGTGTCTCTAAATACCACATTAAACGTCGATTTACGAGACGTTCCATCACTTTGCAAACTGCACTAGTAAGAGCGATGGGACGACAGTGGGAGGCATCATGTCCTGTAGTACCCGGTTTGCGGAAAGGGAGAACAATGGCAGATTTCCACAGCTGGGGAAGAACTCCTTGTGCCCAAATAAGATTGAAGAGGTGTAAGAGGACTACAAGGGCTGACCGATGTAAATGTTGTAACATATGAATATGAATGTCGTCAGGCCCAGCTGCCGATGATCGGCAAGCTGAGAGCGTTGCCTCCAGTTCTTGAAGTGTAAAAGGCACATTATACTGTTCTTCTCTGAGAGAAGAAAAGTCCAAGGGTACTAACTCTCTGGCAGACTTTGAGGAAAGAAGCGAGGGGCATAGATGGAACCCCCGGGAAATACGGACCAGATGTGTGCCAAGTTCAATGGCAAGGTCGAGAGGGTTTGCTACATCAACACCAGCGACCCGTAGAACAGGAGCCGGGTCAGGAGAGTATTTACCACTCAATTTCCTCACTTTTTTCCAGACTGCACTCATAGAAGAAGCAGAGGTGATGGTGG
Source organism: Cherax quadricarinatus (assembly GCF_038502225.1). Lineage (NCBI taxonomy): Eukaryota > Metazoa > Arthropoda > Malacostraca > Decapoda > Parastacidae > Cherax > Cherax quadricarinatus. Next base: position 1,455,088 of record NC_091319.1, read on the forward strand.
AAACATAGTCTCGCCAGCAAGTGCGTTTAGCTTCACGGATGACACGGCGAGCGATCGCACGCTTCTGCTTAAAATCAAGAAGTCTCTCAGCGGTTCTATTGTACCGGTACCTGCCCCATGCAGCGCGTTTCAAACGTACTGCACGAGCACAAGCAGGAGACCACCAAGGCACGCACTTCTGAGAATGCCTGCCTGAGGTTTGGGGTATAGAATGAGAAGCTGCGGTATAAACTGACGTCGAGAAGAGGTGTAGGAGCTCATCAATGGAGGATGAAGAAGGAACCTCACTAAAAGCAGTGAGTTGCGAGTAAAGATCCCAATTTGCCCGATCAAATTGCCAGCGAGGGCTACGGAAAGGTGGTGAATAGGAAGGAGAAGTAAGAATGATTGGAAAATGATCGCTGTCATGTAAGTCCGGTAGAACAGACCAGGTGAAGTCTAGTGCAGTGGAGGAAGAGCAGATGGATAGACCGATGCAAGAGAGAGTATGAGTACAAGGATCAAAATGGGTGGGAGTACCCGTATTTAAAACATGGAGGGGATGAGAGGCGAGAAAAGCCTCCAACTGGATGCCACGCGAGTCACAATGAGACCCCCCCAGAGGAAATGGTGGGCGTTAAAATCACCAAGTAACAGAAGTGGTGGTGGTAAGGATGAAACAAGTAAGGCAAAGTCTGGGATAGAAAATGCTCGAGGAGAGAGATATAAAGAGCATATTGTAAACCACTTATTCAAGTGGATACGGGCTGCAGTGTAATGCAGCGAGGTATGGACAAATAGTTGACAGTACGGAATATCATTGCGTAGAAGAAGGGCACTTTCATTAGAGGTCCCATCTGAGAAAGGATCCGAAGAATACAATAAATTATAGCCTGAGATAGGTTGGAAAACAGCCGAGTGTAATTTTGGTTCTTGTAAGCAAGCACCAACAGGGGAAAACCTGGAAAGCAACATCTGAAGCTCACCCCCATTACCCCTGAGGCCGCGGATATTCCACCGTAAATAGGCCATGATTGGCGATGAAGAAAAAAATACCAGGAATCCGTAGGGAAAGGCACCTACGGACTAGAGGGGTTAGAAAAGTCAACGTGTGGTGGCATTGGAAGACGTTCAAGCAGCGAAGGAACGGAGCGTTGCGAAGAATGGGGTTGTGAAGATGGAGGAGAGGGAAGAGAAGGAACAGGATGTGAATCAGTGTCCATTGAAGGTTTAGTCTCTGCAATATATTCTGAAATGGCTTCAAGTGTTTCTGAATTCAATGATGTATGGGAGACCATATTGGAGATAGAAGGGGGAGGGTGAGTAAAGATTAGGACAGTAATGGACTGTACCAAAGTAGAGGGGGAGGAAAGAGTGTAAGGGACTGGAGATGAAGTGTGGGGGGGGACAGAAGAGGCAGAAACCTGGGAGGTGGCAGAAGAGGGAGAAACTTGGGAGGGGATGGGGGTGGAAGGCATAGTACAAGGAGGAGGGTGAATCTCCACACTTGTAATAGAGCCAGAGAGAGGGGAAGAACTAGGCGCAGAGACTGGAAAGGTAAAGTGTGGAGGTGGAAGAAGGGAAGGAAGGGGCAAAGAAGATTTGAGCAATGTGGATTCTTTGGACTTCTGAGAAGTAGAGGGGCGATTGGTATTAGGTGTCGTACGAGGTCTTGTCGATACTGGGGCTTGTGTGGAAGGACGCGAAGATGTAAGAACAGACTGAGTTGTAGTCGAGACGTCAGAGCCAAGGACAGCAAAAGGATTAGATGCCGGAGTGGCTCTGGAAGGGGTAACAACAGAGGAGGCTGCAGAAGATGGGACCCCAGAAGTGGGGGGGATGTTTTGAAACACGAGAATAAGAAACACGGGGTAGTCTCCCTTGGAGGCGGAGATGAGTAACTGCCATAGCATAAGGGAGACCTTCTGCCTCTTTGAGGCAATGGATTTCACGTTCATTTAAGTAGACATGGCAATGGCAGGAGTACGAAGGGTGAGCTTCATTACAATTAAGGCAAGATGGAGGTTGACTGCAAGATATATTAGAATGGTCATCGGCACCACAGACTGGGCATTCAGCCATAGATCTGCAATATTTCGCTGGGTGACCAAAACACCAGCAATTTCTACACTGTTGTGGTGTAGGTATCACCTTTCGAACCTGTAACCGATGTCCCGCGACATATACAGAGGACAGGAGTTCTCGGCTGTCAAAAGTTAAACGAGCCACATTGCAAGGGTAACGTCTCTGCCCACGGGCAGGAAGGACATAAGTGTCTACTTTGAGGATTGGGAGATCCTGGAGTTCCAGCTGTTCAAGAATGTCATTGCCACATGACTGGAAATTGGAAATTCTTTTGGACTATGGTATGGGGCAGAATGACAGTACCACTACAAGAATTGAGAGAAAGATGTTTTTCAATAGTGATAGGAGTAGTATCGATAGTCAAAAGGAGAGAAAGACCATGAGCTTGGGTAGCATTCTGGACAGTGACGATGCGTGTACCGCTCTTGAGAGCATGAAATGAAATATCTCTACCAACATGACGCAGGAGCGCTTTGCCAATACTATGGTCAGAAAGGTAGGCAGATGAAGAAGTCGGTCTTAAAGTAAAGAATTTAGTCCATTGTGTGGTCCGAAACTGAGCGTGGAGAGGGAGTGCATGACGTGTCGGTCTTTTCCGAGTAGAATGGGAAGGTAACGAAGGAGCATCATCAGGAGATTGACGTTGGCGTTTAGGAGTAGGACCGGAGTTGGTCCGGTGTGAAATGGGCGGGCGATTCGAAAATTGCCGGACCCTAGAGGGAGAAGCCGGAAGCATAGTCAAAGGAGAGCGGAGTTCAGACAAATCGAAGGAGTCAGTCAAAGCCCCGGTACCTGAAGCGGGTGAGGAAACAGCACCAGCAAGAGGTACAGGGGCATCAGGAGTGTCCGAAGAGTGGTCTAAAAACAAGGCAGGGTCAGAATGGGGTGCGGTATCAAGAAGGAGCCTGGGGGTAGTGGGTTCATGGACTGGGTTCTCCATGGTTAGGTTATTCCTTTGCTTTTTGTTTTTAAGAAAAAAAAAGAAAGAAGAAAAGAAAATAAAAATAAAAAAAAAGAATAAAAAAAAGGGGGGAGCGGGGAGGAATAGTTCCCAGGAGGGATGAAAGGGCCAGAAATCTCCCTCCGCGCCCAAGAGGACCTCAGCACCGCTAGTAACGCAGATGCAGCATGGAACCCGTGCCATACCCTACCCTTCATGCCAGTAAACCAGCAATCCGGGATAGCAAACTCACATCTGCCGAGCTACCTCGGTGGACAAAAGAGAGGGCGGCCGGATATCCGCCACCATCCCCGGAATCCGAAAGATGGCTTCCAGAAATACACCCGTCGCCCGAAAGACACCCAAAGCTACTCCGGGGTACCGGAGAGGGATCGGGACATCCCCAGGCGATCCAGATTCCACGGCAAACTACGCCACCGCCAAGAACCTCAACGGAATGGGATGGACCCCGGTATCTTTTCCCCTACCTAGGAACTAGCGCGCCTGTGGGAGAAATCCCAAAGGCCAAAAAGAGGAAGGGCAAAAGGGAGGGGTGGGGAGGAGGAGGAGGAGGAAAGGAAAAAGGGGAGGATGGGATAGGGAGGGGGGGATTGGGGGGTAATTAGGTTCGGTCTGAGGAAGGAGACCGACAGGTCTGATTCCTTAGACCAAGAGCCTCTTCACCACAGCAAGGAGCCCCCCTTGAAGAGGGACCCACCAGTTGACGTGTACTGGACACATGACGTGATTTGTTTATTCTTGAACATCGGCAAAAATCAAACATTTCCGTAAACCATTCAAAATCATCTCTATTTCTGTAACATATCTTCCATTCTATCAAAGGAGAACAAGAAAAAGAGAATATAACCATAAATACCATATGAAAATACACCACAAAGCCGGTGTTTTAAACCAAAAACACTTGAGTTTTTTTTTTCTCATTGTGCACTTTGTGCTGCAGGATTTTTTTTTTACACTGTGCACACTGACCACTTAGACCCATTCTCTCATATGTAGGCCTACCAACTTTCTCCTGCAAGATTTGAAGCCACTAGAATTTTGGCGTAATATTACAGGACCGACACTGGCTTGCAAGCCATGATATTACAGGACTGACAGTGAAAAGGTTAAGGATGATATGACAACATTATTCCATGTTCTCTACATTTTATAAATGAGTAAGCACAAGGGAATGAGAACTTGTCAATATGTCATTTCATAACATAATCCCAAAAGAAAAGAAATTGAAACCTATGATTTAGCTTATATGTATAATGCAAATGCAAAATTTCACTAAAGAAGAATGTTTGAATATAGTAATTAGTGGAGAGGTTTTGTTATTTTTTTTGACCATATGATTGTAAGTCAAGACAAAATACTGTATATACAGTATGATCATATAGAAGAAGAATGCTATAAAATGAGACAGTAGAGGATTTTCATATCTTCAAAAGTAGATAAACATCACAATAACTGCAATGTAATTACATTAGTGCTCAATTTTGTTGAAACTTAGAAAGCATGATTGTCTATAGAACTGTAAAAGTGAAAAAAATATATTAAACCATTGTGTTGCAGTGTAAGGATGAAGAGGTGTAAGCAACTGCCAGAATTAGTGTTGAAATGGTTAGCAAGCCACTCAAAGTTATGCAGATGATCAGAAAAAGCAGCACCACAGTTAACCATATTACTCCTGTGGGAATATCATCACTTGCCTTGTCTAATGTCATCCCAGAGCAAAATGAAAGGTGGACAAAGCATATTAGATAATTTCAGGTAATTATAACTGAATGTTGAAACAAATATCACCAGTGGGATATGAACTATTTGGGCTGTAATGCATTGTTATGGTGTTATGCTCACTCACAAGATGTGGAGCACTGCCCAATAACCTCATCTCTCAAGGCAAAAATCTTTTAGTATTAGCACAGAAAGGGTTAAATTAAAAACATTTAGAACTCCAAGCTGTCAACTGTTTATCCCAATATCTTCAAGGAGACAAAATAATAATAAATTTATTTTGACATGATACCTGGCTAAAGCCTGGTACTGCAGATGTCTATGCCATTCCTGGATACAGCCATTCACAACTTTAGGACAGAACAGCAAGGGGGTGGAACAGCTATATACTACTCAGATCAATTTGAATGTATAAATAATTCCTGCACAAGGGATGAACATGGAGAATATATTATAGCTAAATTTAAATCAAAAGACCTAAAAAAAAAACCTCACAGTGATAAACATCTACAGAGTACCAGAGTCAAACATTTACCATTTTAGTGAAAAGTTAAGAAACATGATAACTGATGCACATATGAACAAAGACCACTTGCTTCTCACAGATTTCAACATAAATCTACTAAATGACCAGGACCCACAAGTAACCGAATTCACAAACACTGAGGAACTGCTTGTTGCTACCAACAATAACAAAACCTACAAGAATCTCCGAGACTAGTATCTCATTAGACCACATCTGGACTAACACAATATCCCCTTTAAAATCAGGCATAATCACAGACAACACCACAGACCACTACTCTACCTTTCTCATAACCAACCTAGGTAAATTGCCCCAAGACACTACTAAAGTTACCTTTAGACTACATAATAAGACAGCTGTTAATAACTTTATAACAGCTATGAATAGTGTTGATTGGCATAATTATGAGCTTGAAACATATACAGATACGAATGAATGTATTAATTTTCTAAAAAAAAAACCCACTACCTATATAACAAGCATTGCCCTATAAAAACTAAACAGATCACAGCTAAGAGACTGAACAGTCCCTGGCTAACCCTCAGCATCCTTAAATACATTAACACAAAGCACCTACATATATGAAAAACAGTATAGAATGGGTCAAATAACTAGAGACCATTCTAAATGTTACTTGTCAATCCTTGCCAGCCTGATAAGGTCAAAAAAATTGTATTATGAAAACAGATTATATAAAATAAAAGGTGATATGAAAAAGACTTGGAAAACCCTATCTGAAATTCTAGGAACTAAAAAGATATCCAAAAACAAAACATTAACAAAATCAGACAAACCCCTACTCCCACCAGCTGAAACAGCAAACAGACTCAATGTTTTCTTCTCCACCATAGGAAAGAATCTAGCGAGCAAAATTCCAAGCTCAAACACCCGTCCATCAGACTACCTCAGGGGTACCTACCTGAATGCACTATTCCTAGTCCCAACCAAAAAAACAGAAGTCTTGCTCATCATCAACACCCTTAAAAACAAGGCAGGGGACATAAATAACTTACCACCTTTTATGTACAAAAAAGCATCTCAAGTACTGTCACCAATTATTGCAACACTCTTTAACAAATCCATCGAATCCTCCACCTTCCCAGCAATTCTCAAAATAGTGAGGTGTCACTCCGATCCACAAAGGAGGTGATCAAACTGATTTGAATAAGTATAGACCAATATCTAACCTACCTCTGCTCTCTAAAATCTTTGAAAAATTAATTCATAGCCAGATTTATTCCTACCTCATCTCACACAGCATACTAAACCCCTGTCAGTTTGGATCCAGGACTAATAAAAGCACAAATGATGCTATAATACACATGCTAGAACTAATATACACCACTCTCGAGAAGAAAGAAGTCCCGCTGGGAATCTTCATTGATTTACGTAAAGCTTTTGATACAGTTGACCATGATTTGCTCCACATTAAATTAACACACTATGGTATAAGAGGGCACTCCCTCAACTACCTAAAGTCATACTTTAGTAATAGAAGCCAATATGTGCACACAAATGGAGCAAACTCTTCCACTCAACCAACACAGTTGGTGTCCCACAAGTGTCCTTGGCCCTCTCCTCTTTCTCATTTACATCAATGACCTACCAAATGCATCGCAGCTACTCAAACCCATATTATTCGCAGACGACACAACATACGTCTTCTCTCACCCAAACACAGTCATACTGGCTAACACTGTTAATGCTGAATTGCAGAAAATATCTACCTGGATGATGACAAGCTTACCCTCAATACTGACAAAACCTATTTCATTCAGTTGGGAAACAGAGCTGCAAATGTTCCACTTAACATAAAGCTAAACAGATCACCCATCACAAGACTCACATAGGGAAAATTCCTAGGAATCCACCTTGACAGCAGCCTCAAATTCCAGGCACACACATTCAACAAATTTCTAAGAAAATCTCTAAGACAGTGGGCATATTATCAAAGATACAGCACTGTTCCACAATCAGCCCTCCTTGCACTGTATCATTCACTCATCTACCCTTATCTCACATATGGGTTTTGTGCACGGGGATCAACAACATTAAATCACCTAAGAACACTTTTAACACAGCAAAAGGCTGTAGTCAGAATGATGATAAATTCCCACTCCCGACAACATACCCTACCAATATTCAAAAGTCAAACTGCTCACCATTAAGAACATCCATACTTATGTGCCTACACATACATAGAACACTACACTCAAACATAAATCCTCCACTCAAACTTCTCACCAACCTAAACAGGACACACGACCACAACACAAGACACAGATCTCTGATGTACGTACCTCGTGTCCATATCTCACTGTGTAAAAACTCTATACACATAAAGGGCCCCAAAATTTGGAATTAACTACCAGTAAATACTAAAGTAACCAGATCTGAGTACCAATTTAAGGGTCTTCTCAAAAACCACCTACTCACCCTAAACTAAATACTCGATACATGTATTTAACTTTTACCAAAAAAATTATCCAAATCTTAAACTTCAAATCTAGATGCCCAAAGTTCATACATTATTAATGCTACTTTGTACTAGAAATACCTACTCAAAACAATACAGCATTACACCCAATTGTAGCATTCTCATACTGTTAACTACTTTCAAAACTCGCAATACATATTATATTCCCATAATTTTATTTCAATATTCATTAATGAAGCTATTGTAATTAGAACAAAACTACTGTCTGCTATAAACAAAGAAGAAGTATATCTGAAACAAACTATGATCAATTCCTTTAGTATTAACCCTTTGACTTTCGGTCGTATATATACGTCTTACGAGCCAATATGTTTGACGTATACGTGCTCAAAAATTCTAGCGGCTTCAAATCAAGCAGGAGAAAACTGGTAGGCCCACATGTGAGAGAATGGGTCTGTATGGTCAGTGTACACCATATAAAAAAAATCCTGCAGCACGCAGTGCAGGAGAAAATAAAAAAACTACCATGTTTTTGGATTAAAATGCCAAATTTGTGGTGTATTTTCATATAGTATTTATGGTTGTATTCTCGTTTTCTTGGTCTCATTTGATAGAATGGAAAACATATTATAGAAATAGAGGTGATTTTGACTGGTTTTACTATGAAAAGAACCTTGAAATGGAGCTCAAAGTAGGGGTAATGTTTGATTTTTGCCGATGTTCAAAAGTAAACAAATGATGTCATTGTCCAATAAATGCCCAATTAGCCATTCTAATATACAGTCATGAATGGGTTGACATTATTTATACAATTATTACAATATTGCAGTAGTCTGCATAACAGTAAATCTTCTATTTTTTGTTTGAATAAAAATTCAAAATAGAAAGCAAGAGTAATATCAGAGGGGCCTAGAGACGTGACTGATGAACAAAGAAAATGTTATTTTAGAGCCAGGAATGTCTGCACTGTTCATTCTGGACCCTATTTTGAAATTGTCATATTTTTTAATTTGCATGAAATTGGCCAAATTGCCAATTTCTGACCACTTTATTGGGTAGTTCAAATTGGCAAATGGGCGATTTCTTGTACTCAATTGATAGAAAAAATGGAGTTCTAAAGAAATAGCTATGAGTTTGGTCAACTGGAACTATGGAATTGGCCAAAAACAGGGCTCAAAGTCGGTGAAATCGCCGATGCGTATATGTTGCCGAGACCGCTAACTTCACGGGAAAGTAATTCCGAGAGTTTTTGACCAAATTTCGTACTTTTGGTGTCATTACCATCGGGAAAATATTTTCTATCATTTCACAAGAAAAAATAATTTTTTTTTTCCAAAAATTTTGCGACATAGAATGAGTTTCATAAAGGGGCTTGCGACCGTCAAAGGGTTAAGAAAACCTGTTCAATCCAGAATTGTCTGTTATTGTTACAATCATGGAAATTCAATGTCATTATTCAGATTTAATAGTCAATCTGCATTTATGAACTCCCCTTGCCCCATTAGTCTTACATTTTGTGTTCACTTACGTAAATAAAAAAGAAACAGAAAGATGAGAGAGGAAACAGAGGTTAATTAACCCTTCAACTATCCAAACGTAGATCTACGTTTCCACACGTAGCGCTCCGACCTTGATTTTCTCCATAAGAAACCATATAAAAAAAATAGATCTATGTTTGGAGCGCTACGCAAGCGTAGATCTACTTTTGGACAGTTTAACCCTTTGACTGTCGCGGCCGTATATATACGTCTTACAAGGTACCGTGTTTGACTCATAAATTCTAGCGGCTTCAAATCAAGAAGGAGAAAGCTGGTAGGCCCACATGTGAGAGAATGGGTCTGTGTGGTCTGTGTGCACCATATAAAAAAAATCCTGGAGCACGCAGTGCATAATGAAAAAAAAACTCGACCATTTTTTTTAATTAAAATGCCGACTTTGTAGTCTATTTTCGTATAGTATTTATGGTTGTATTCTCGTTTTCTTGGTCTCATTTGATAGAATGAAAAATATATTATAGAAATAGAGGTAATTTTGATTGATTTTACTATTAAAAGAACCTGGAAATGGAGCTCAAATTAGGGAAATGTTTGATTTTTGCCAATGTTCAAAAGTAAACAAATGTCATTGTCCAATAAATGTCCAACTAGGAATTCTAATATGCAGTCATGAATGGGTTGATGTTTTTTTTTTTTTTTTTTTTTCAACAAGTCGGCCGTCTCCCACCGAGGCAGGGTGACCCAAAAAAAAGAAAGAAAATCCCCAAAAAGAAAATACTTTCATCATCATTCAACACTTTCACCACACTCACACATTATCACTGCTTTTGCAGAGGTGCTCAGAATACAACAGTTTAGAAGCATATACGTATAGAGATACACAACATATCCCTCCAAACTGCCAATATCCCAAACCCCTCCTTTAAAGTGCAGGCATTGTACTTCCCATTTCCAGGACTCAAGTCCGACTATATGAAAATAACCGGTTGATGTTATTTATACAATTATTACAGTATTGCAGTAGTCTGCTTAATAGTAAATCTTCTATTTTTTGATTGAATAAAAATTCAAAATAGAAAGCAAGAGTAATATCAGAGGGGCCTGGAGACATGACTGATGAACAAAAAAAATGTTATTTTAGAGCCAGGAATGTCTGTATTGTTCATTCTGGACCTTATTTTGAAATTGTCATATTTTTTAATTTTCGTGAAATTGGCCAAATTGCAAATTTCTGACCACGTTATTGGGTAGTTGAAATTGGTAAATGGGCAGTTTCTTGTACTCAATTGATAGACAAAATGGAGTTCTAAAGAAATAGCTATGAGTTTGGTCGAATGGAACAATGGAATTAGCCGAAAATAGGGCTCAAAGTGGGCGAAATCGCCGATTTGTAAATATCACCGAGGTCGCTAACTTCGCGAGAGCGTAATTCCGTCAGTTTTCCATCAAATTTCGTTTTTTTTGGTATCATTACAATCGGAAAAGGATTCTCTATTTCATAAGAAAAAATAATTTTTTTTTTTTAAATTTTGCGACACCAGGAGACACCTAAGGATTGGGGATTGCGACAGTCAAGGGGTTAAGGGTTAAGATAGTAATGGAAAAGGAAAAGGAAGACTGAATGAGGAAGATAAATACATGTACTCCTCACTTAACGACTAAGTTCCGTTCCTAAGAGTAGGTTGGTAAGCGAATTGGTCATTAAGTGAGGAGCCACCCCTTACTGATATGATATAATCACTAGCCCATACCCTGGTGGTAAAAGCTCTCACTTTACACTGAGGTTCAGGGTTCGATTTCCAGCAAGGGTGGAAACAATGGGCGTGATTCATTATACCGGTTGTCCATGTTCACCCATCAGTCAAGTGGGTACCTGGGTGTTAGTTGACTGGCGTGGGTCACATCCTATGACAAAATTGACCTAATTTGCCCAAAATGCTCGGCATAACAAGTGGCTGTCTATGTAGTACTATGTCATTGATGTCAGCTAGGATTGTGTACCTTGTACACGTAAAAATAAAGATAGTATATTATTTCGAGCATACTGTATTGGTAGTGGGTTTGTGTCAGCCATCTTTAGATATTGTTTCAATGTCACCTTTGTACCATTTATAAAGTTTTTAGTCCATTAAAAATAGAACTAGGTATTAAAAATCAATAAAAAAGTAAAATACACTACAGTACTCTGGTCGGAGAGCTGGTCATAAGCCTGAGTGGTTGTTAAACAGGGAGGTCGTTAAGTGAAGAATGCCTGCAGAATATTAATGTAATAACAGGCAATACAAAGACATCTATAGTAGAAGAGGTTTTTAATAAGACAAAGTTTCACTGAAAGAGAGCTTTATCAAAGGAAGTACATGTGTACTCTTGCTATAAACCATTCTAAATATGTATACAGTATACGTATGCAACAAACATTATGCACACATATACACAGACTGACTGACATTGTGATGAAGATGGTTGATGGGAGCTGATGGGAGACTTCCTCTCAGGATCTACTGCATGATCACTGCCTGTACAAAGAAAGATAATGATGAACTTCATAATAATACTATGCAAGCAGCAATTAGTACAAGTTTGCATACTTCCCTGTAGAGGCTGTGATAGAGTACACATCAGAGAAATAGTGGGAAACTTAGGAGCACATTTCAAGAGACACATCTATGAGTGCTGATTTATGTGACACCTTGAACAAAGAATGTTAACAACACTGAAACACCACCAACCTCACGATGAAAAAAAATCTTTGAGCAATATAAAAAAAATGTACATTTAGTTTACATGTAATAAAATATTAAGCACAAAAGAGAGCCACTAACATGCATGTGCATTTTAGGCAGATTAATCTTAATGATTACAGACTGTACTTTACTTGAGACATAGGTACTGAGTGGTACAACTTTAAGTATGAATTATTACATAAAAGAGGTAGCAAAAACAGTACAAATTTAATATGTATTAATACTTTACCTGATTCAGTGATCTTGAGTTAATTGGGATTTCTTAAGTAGTTTGTAACTGGCTCTATGATTTCAGAGAAATAATCCTGCATAGCTATAATAGAACCAGACACCTACAGAGGAAAATTATGTGAAGCCACATTAATATCCATTTCAGAATTAAATACAGTGGACCCCGCCTTATGATGGCATCGCGTTACGTTAAATCTGCCATACGATATATTTGAATGCAAAAATTTTGCCTCGCCTCACGCGATTTGTCCGGGACGTGTCCCACGTGTGGCCTCAACACCAGTATTTACAAGCCAGCCAGTGCGGTCGCATCCACGCATACATTCGATACATTTCACCTTATCCCAGTGTTTTTTGTGCTTGTAACTGCAAAATAAGTCACCATGGGCCCCAAGAAAGCTTCTAGTGCCAGCCCTATGGTAAAAAGGGTGAGAATTAGTATGGAAATTAAGAAAGATTTTGAAGGGTTTGGGGCTAACTTTGAGAAGCCTATGCCAGTTGTGGAAGGGGATTCCCCTTCTAAACAATAACTAACACACACTCCCCTCCTCCCATCCCATCAATCATCACCAGATCTTCAATAAAGGTATTCTATTCTTAGTAGAGTAGTAATTGTGCATGTCTTCTTCAGTTTGTGTGTATTAAAATTAATATTTCACGTTGTAAAAAATTTTTTTCATACTTTGGGGTGTCTTGCACGGATTAATTTGATTTCCATTATTTCTTATGGGGAAAATTAATTCGTCTCACCGTAATTTCGGCTTACGATGAGCTCTCAGGAACAGATTAATATCGTAAAGCGGGGGTCCACTGTATAAGGAAGGCAGGTCCATTTCCTTAGATCAAGAGCTCCTCACTAGCATCAAGGAACTTTCCCTACAGTAACTCCTCATTTAATGTCGTCGATAGGTTCTTGGAAACTGCGACTTTCAGCAAAATGACATATAACGAAACCAATTTTACCATAGGCTAATTGATATAAACAAGGGTTAAGTTCCTAGGGTAAGGAAGAGCTGAGAGGAAGAGCAGTAGTGCTGCATATGCCATGACTATGGAGTAGTATGTCACTCTGGAGTGCTATAAAGCCATATATTTATTCTTGACATTTTTATTGTTTTAGTTATCACACTTTTTTTCAGAATTATAAGAAAAATGCTACATATCATAAAACTAAATACAAACAGCATAAGGGAGGAAATTGACATCATAGTAAAATTGGGTAGCAGCTGTGGCTTCTTTGTTGGCACTTACACTCGCCTCTTATCTATATGTAATGCAGTTCTGAACGTTTCTTAAAATGCTCAAACCAACCTTGACTTGCCACAAAGGTTTCATTTTCAGTACTAGAACCCTGTTTTTTCTTTAGATCTTCAAATAAACTTAGTTTTCATTTATGTGGCCATTAGTGAACATGGATAGTTACACCAGTGCATGTCCTCCATCCAGATATTTAGGTCTTTCCATATTTTCCATTCCCGGCCGGGAATCAATTAATTTTTCTCACCAATGTTATAATGAAATGACGTTAAGCAAGGACTTACTGTACTACTAGTATGGGCCAGTAGGTCTGCTTATTTTCTTCCTATTTCTCACCATGATCCCTTCATATACTACTCTTTGTCCTTGTACTGTTTATATTTGCTTGATAATGCTCCTTGGAAGTGAAATGTAGCCATAATAAATGTCTCATTATGATTCACAAAATTGCAGTAACACAATTGCAAACAAATCACATATGGATGAGGCTTGAATGAGTTTTAGGACTTACCTCTCTGTACAAAGTCTTAATTTTTAACATAAAAGTTTGAGGTTGGCATTTTGAACATATTAACTTTTAAGTTCATTCATTCATGTTGATTCGCCGGTACTTCCGGCCCAGGTCTTCTCCAGATGGTGACCCGGCAAACTTTTAAGTTAATTCAATCCAGTTTAATGTTATTTTTACATCTATTATTGTATATACAGTAGACCCCCGGTTATCGGCCATAATCCATTCCTGAAGGTCAGATGATAACCGAAATGGCCGATAACCAAATTAATATTTCCCATAAGAATTAATGGAAATACCTGGAGTTTACCTGGAGAGAGTTTCGGGGGTCAACGCCCCCGCGGCCCGGTCTGTGACCAGGCCTCCTGGTGGATCAGCGCCTGATCAACCAGGCTGTTGCTGCTGGCTGCACGCAAACCAACGTACGAGCCACAGCCCGGCTGATCAGGAACTGACTTTAGGTGCTTGTCCAGTGCCAGCTTGAAGACTGCCAGGGGTCTGTTGGTAATCCCCCTTATGTGTGCTGGGAGGCAGTTGAACAGTCTCGGGCCCCTGACACTTATTGTATGGTCTCTTAACGTGCTAGTGACACCCCTGCTTTTCATTGGGGGGATGGTGCATCGTCTGCCAAGTCTTTTGCTTTCGTAGTGAGTGATTTTCGTGTGCAAGTTCGGTACTAGTCCCTCTAGGATTTTCCAGGTGTATATAATCATGTATCTCTCCCTCCTGCGTTCCAGGGAATACAGGTTTAGAAACCTCAAGCGCTCCCAGTAATTGAGGTGTTTTATCTCCGTTATGCGCGCCGTGAAAGTTCTCTGTACATTTTCTAGGTCGGCAATTTCACCTGCCTTGAAAGGTGCTGTTAGAGTGCAGCAATATTCCAGCCTAGATAGAACAAGTGACCTGAAGAGTGTCATCATGGGCTTGGCCTCCCTAGTTTTGAAGGTTCTCATTATCCATCCTGTCATTTTTCTAGCAGATGCGATTGATACAATGTTATGGTCCTTGAAGGTGAGATCCTCCGACATAATCACTCCCAGGTCTTTGACGTTGGTGTTTCGCTCTATTTTGTGGCCAGAATTTGTTTTGTACTCTGATGAAGATTTAATTTCCTCATGTTTACCATATCTGAGTAATTGAAATTTCTCATCGTTGAACTTCATATTGTTTTCTGCAGCCCACTGAAAGATTTGGTTGATGTCCGCCTGGAGCCTTGCAGTGTCTGCAATGGAAGACACTGTCATGCAGATTCGGGTGTCATCTGCAAAGGAAGACACAGTGCTGTGGCTGACATCCTTGTCTATGTCGGATATGAGGATGAGGAACAAGATGGGAGCTAGTACTGTGCCTTGTGGAACAGAGCTTTTCACCGTAGCTGCCTCGGACTTTACTCTGTTGACGACTACTCTCTGTGTTCTGTTAGTGAGGAAATTATAGATCCATCGACCGACTTTTCCTGTTATTCCTTTAGCGCGCATTTTGTGCGCTATTACGCCATGGTCGCACTTGTCGAAGGCTTTTGCAAAGTCTGTATATATTACATCTGCATTCTTTTTGTCTTCTAGTGCATTTAGGACCTTGTCGTAGTGATCCAGTAGTTGAGACAGACAGGAGCGACCTGTTCTAAACCCATGTTGCCCTGGGTTGTGTAACTGATGGGTTTCTAGATGGGTGGTGATCTTGCTTCTTAGGACCCTTTCAAAGATTTTTATGATATGGGATGTTAGTGCTATTGGTCTGTAGTTCTTTGCTGTTGCTTTACTGCCCCCTTTGTGGAGTGGGGCTATGTCTGTTGTTTTTAGTAACTGAGGGACGACCCCCGTGTCCATGCTCCCTCTCCATAGGATGGAAAAGGCTCGTGATAGGGGCTTCTTGCAGTTCTTGATGAACACAGACTTCCATGAGTCTGGCCCTGGGGCAGAGTCCATGGGCATGTCATTTATCGCCTGTTCGAAGTCATTTGGCATCAGGATAACATCGGATAGGCTTGTGTTAATCAAATTTTGTGGCTCTCTCATAAAAAATTCATTTTGATCTTCGACTCTCAGTCTGGTTAGCGGCTTGCTAAAAACTGAGTCATATTGGGACTTGAGTAGCTCACTCATTTCCTTGCTGTCATCTGTGTAGGACCCATCTTGTTTAAGTAGGGGCCCAATACTGGACGTTGTTCTCGATTTTGATTTGGCATAGGAGAAGAAATACTTTGGGTTTCTTTCGATTTCATTTATGGCTTTTAGTTCTTCCCGCGATTCCTGACTCCTAAAGGATTCTTTTAGCTTAAGTTCGATGCTTGCTATTTCTCTGACCAGTGTCTCCCTGCGCATTTCAGATATACGTATTGACCTCTTTTAGCCGCTCTGTTATTCTTTTCCGTCGCCTGTAAAGGGAGCGCCTGTCTCTTTCTATTTTACATCTACTCCTCCTTTTTCTTAGAGGAATAAGCCTTGTGCATACATCGAGTGCCACCGAGTTAATCTGTTCTAGGCATAAGTTTGGGTCTGTTTTGCTTAGTATATCTTCCCAGCTTATATCGGTTAGGACTTGGTTTACTTGGTCCCACTTTATGTTTTTGTTATTGAAGTTGAATTTGGTGAATGCTCCCTCGTGACTAGTCTCATTTTGTCGGTCTGGGGCTCCACGCATACATGTCTGAACCTCAATTATGTTGTGATCTGAGTATATTGTTTTTGATATGGTGACATTTCTTATCAGATCATCATTGTTAGTGAAGATGAGGTCTAGTGTATTCTCCAGTCTAGTAGGCTCTATTATTTGCTGGTTTAAATTGAATTTTGTGCAGAGATTTAAAAGCTCGTGTGAGTGTGAGTTTTCATCAGAGCTGCCTCCTGGTGTTATTACTGCAACAATATTATTTGCTATATTCCTCCATTTTAGGTGCCTTAAGTTGAAATCCCCCAGGAGTAAGATGTTGGGTGCAGGAGCTGGAAGATTTTCCAGACAGTGGTCAATTTTTAACAGCTGTTCCTGGAATTGCTGGGATGTTGCATCCGGAGGCTTGTAGACTACCACAATGACTAGGTTTTGGTTCTCGACCTTTACTGCTAAAACTTCCACTACGTCATTTGAGGCATTAAGCAGTTCTGTGCAAACAAGTGACTCTGCAATGTACAGGCCAACCCCCCCCTTTTGCCTGTTCACTCTGTCACATCTGTATAGGTTGTAACCTGGGATCCATATTTCGTTGTCCAAGTGATCCTTTATGTGGGTCTCAGTGAAAGCCGCGAACATTGCCTTTGCCTCTGCAAGCAGTCCACGGATGAAAGGTATTTTGTTGTTTGTTGCTGGCTTTAGACCCTGTATATTTGCAAAGAAGAATGTTATCGGACTGGTGGTATTGTTGGTACTGGGGGGGATTTTTTTTCCGGCATTAGTATCTGTATCTGTTGGTTTGGAGTGGAGGCCATCGACTGTGGTTCCACTCCAGGAATGACTGGATTTGGTGTACGATTTCTGCCATTTCCTGCCAGTTTTTTTTCCTTCCTGGCACTAAAAAACCTCTCCCTCTTGAGTGGCTGTGGCTACCCAGGTTTTCCCATGGCCTGGATGTTTTGTATCTTTTTGTCCCCTTTAGATGGTATGCCTGGCAATTTAAGTTATAGCACAGTCTTTCCTGTACTGAAGAGGTACACATTTCAGGGTGAAAAAGCTTACAGGAAGGGAATTTGCATTTTCCTGTTGTCATATGGGCATGGCATTTTCTAGGGTGGTCATAGTTGCATGTCCCATCTGTTTTTCCAGATTTCCCATGCCAGCAGATACCAAGTGCATAGTATGTGCACAGGCTTGGTTTCCGCTTGCCTTGGGTTTCTGTGACTGTATTCCCTGTTGGTGCATGTTTCCCTGTCTTACTTCTATCCTCCCTAGCACCAACAATGGAGCTCCCACCAGTTGTTTTTGGTAATTTATCCTCACTATTGCTATTGGAGTCCTCTTGTTTGTTATTTCCTGCGGTATTTCTAGTTTGCAATATTGGTTTTATCTTATCTTTGACTACACTTGTTTCCCTACTATGGCTCCTGTCCCCTATGAGGTCATTTATATGTATTCCTTCCTGCGTATAATTCCCGACTACCTGGACAAAATCTCCAGCTTCACCATTACTGTCTCCCAGGACAGTATCTCCAGCTTCACCATTTCTGTCTCCCAGGACAGCACCTCCAGCTTCACCATTACTGTCTCCCAGGACAGCACTATCAGCCCCACATTTACTGACTACCAGGACATCACCTCCAGCCTTACAGTTTGTGACTACATGGCCAGTATCAAGGGCAGTACCATTCAGCCCAGACTTTTTATGTTCCCATCTGTTGTAGAAAGCTTCCAGGTTTTCTATGAAAGCAGCTTTGATGTTGTCCTCTTTTAATACCCTTGTGATTTTAGTCCACAGATTTTCCTCATTTGGGCATACCCAATAAAATTAATTTGTTCCCAACAAAAATATTCACAAAAAAAAAAAAAAAAATGGCACTGGACGGGCGCCTAAAGTCGGTTCCGGATCAGCCGGGCTGTGGCTCGTACGTTGGTTTGCGTGCAGCCAGCAGCAACAGCCTGGTTGATCAGGCTCTGATCCACCAGGAGGCCTGGTCACAGACCGGGCCGCGGGGGCGTTGACCCCCGGAACTCTCTCCAGGTAAACTCCAGGTATGTAAGTACACCTACCATCCGACTTATGACCTGCTCGACTTACGACCACACGACTTACGACCGTGTTTTTTACGCCAAATTTCTGGGAGATAAACAACTATTTGTGTTGTACACAGTGTTTATCCTAAACCTTACAGTATAAAATACAGTGCTAACAACATAAAAAGTAAAGTAAAACATGAAATACCAAAATAAAACAATAAAATAAAGTCATTACAAAAATGTTTTGTTGATATTCAGTAGTAAAGTTTGACTTACGACGATTTCGACTTACGACCGGTTTCTCGGAACCGAACTCGGTCGTAAGTCGGATGGTAGGTGTATTACATACCTTTATTGAAGGCTAATGCTGGCTTCTGGAAGATAGGGAGGAGGAAAGAGGGAGGAGTTAGTGTTTGGAAGGGGAATCCCCCTCCATGAAGACTTTAGGTAGTAATGCCTTCTCTGGAGTTACTTCCCTTCTCTGTCTTTTAACGCCACTAGAACCAGCCTGAGAGTCACTGGACGCCTGTCTCACAAAATAACTGTCCTGAGTGCTCTGTTTCTGGCATCTCTAAGATTTCCCTGAAGTGGGACAGGGTTTTGGTCACTAAACATGTTGAGATATGGCTTGTTTCAGCTTTGTCAGGGTGGTGTTTCTCTACAAAAGCTTGCACCCTGGTCCACATTGCACACACCTCTAACCCTTTCAGGGTTTCGGACGTACTAGTATGGCTTACGCACCAGGGTTTTTGACGTACTAGTATGCCTAAATTCTAGCGCCCTCAAATCTAGTGAGAGAAAGCTGGTAGGCCTACATATGAAAGAATGGGTCTATGTGGTCAGTGTGCGCAGTATAAAAAAAATCCTGCAGCACACAGTGGGTAATGAGAAAAAAAAAAAACTCTGACCGTGTTTTTGGATTAAAACAGCGACTTTGCACTGTATTTTCGTATGGTATTTATTGTTGTATTCTAGTTTTCCCAGTCTCATTTTACAGAATGGAAAACATATTACAGAAATTGAGATGACTTTGACTGGTTTTACAATGAAAAGTACCTTGAAATTGAGCTCAAAATAGCAGAAATGTTCGATTTTTACCAAAGTTCAAAAGTAAATAAATCATGCTAAGCGTCCAATACACGTCAACTGGTGAGTCTAATATTCTTTTGCAAGTGCGCCAATATTATTTATACCATTTCTACACTAATGCAGTAGTCTGCATAACAGACTGTAAGAATAAAAAATCAAAGTGGAAAGCAAAAGAATGTAAGAGGGGCTTGGGAATGTGACTAGTTAACAGAAGAAATGTTATTTTAGTGCCAGGAATGTCTTTCTTGTTTATTCTGGACCCTATTTGGAAATTGGTATCTTTTGAAATTTGTGTGAAATTGGCAAAATTGCTAAATTCTGACCACTGTACTAGATAGTTGAAATTGGTAAATGGGTGGTTTCTTGTACTCATTCGATAGAAAAAATGGAGTTCTAGCGAAATAGTTATGATTTTTGTCGACTAGTACACTGGAATTGGCCGAAAATAGGGCTCAAAGTGGGCAAAATCGCCGATGCGTAAACATCGTCGAAACCGCTAACTTCGCGAGAACATAATTCCGTAAGTTTTCCATCAAATTTCATACTTTTGGTGTCATTATGATCGGGAAAAGATTCTCTATCTTTTCGTAAGAATTTTTTTTTTTTTTTTTTGAAATTTCGGCAACCCTGAGAACAAGTCTTGGAGAGGGCCTGGCAACCCTGAAAAGGTTAATCTCTGAAGAAGGCACCTCCTTCACTCCCTCTTCCTCCTCTGAAGCAAGTTCCTCAGCTGCAATTTGTTGCTGTTCAAGTTGAAGCTCTTGCAGCTCTTCAGTGGTAAGGTCTTCCCTGTGGTCCTCCACCAACTGTTCCACATCCTCACCACTCACCTCCAACCCCAAGGACTTCCCCAAAGACACAATAGAGTCCACAGGGTCGGCAGGTTCAGGGTCATGACAAGTCTCTCACCCTTCAAAATCCCTCTCTTAGACACAATCTGGCCACAGTTTTCTCCAAGCAGAGTTCAAAGTCCTGGAAGTCACTCCCTCCCAAGCCTTACTTATAAGGTTTATGCAATGGAGGATAGTGAAGCGATTCCTACAGAACTCTCTTAGGGTCAACTGAGTGTCCGAGGTCACTTCAAAGCACTTTTGAAACACTGGTTTTGTGTAGTTTTTTTTTTTGAAGTTAGAAATGACCTGCTGGTCCATGGGCTGGAGAAGAGGAGTGGTGTTAGGAGGCAAGAACTTTGCTTTTATAAAACTGAAGTGGGATGGATTGTAATGTTTGTTAGTGGGATGGATTGTAAAGGACCTACCTAGTATGGACCAACAGGCCTGCTGCAGTGATCCTCCTTTCTTATGTTCTGAAACACTTGGTCTTCCAAGTCTGGAGGATGTGCAGGAGCATTGTCCAGTAACAGGAGGCACTTCAGTGGCAATTTCTTTTCCAGAAGGTATTTTTTTCACACTTGGGCCAAACACATCATTAACCCACTCTTCGAAAATTTACCTTGTGACTCATGCCTTATGATTAGCTTTCCACATCACACACAATCCATTCTTCATGACATTGTTTTTCTTAAACACTCTGGGATTTTCTGAGTGATACACAAGTAAAGGCTTCACTTTGAAATCCCCACTAGCATTACCACACAACAAAAGAGTAAGCCTGTCTTTCATAGGCTTGTGTCCTGGCAGTGCCTTTTCCTCCTGGGTAATGTAGGTCCTCTTTGGCATTTTCTTCCAAAACAGGCTTGTTTCGTCACAACTGAAAACTTGTTGGGGTTCGAATCCTTCAGCCTTTACATAGTCCTGGAATTCGTGAACATACTGTTCAGCTGCACATTTGTCAGAACTTGCAGCCTCACCATGCCTTACAACACTGTGTATGCCACTACACTTCTTAAATCTATCAAACCATCCTTTGCTGGCCCTCAATTCACAAACTGCAGCACTTGTTCCAGGCATATTCTTTGCAAAATCCTCATGCAACTGCTTTGCCTTCTCACAGATCGTAGACTCCACTACACTGTCTCCCACTAATTCTTTTTCCTTAATCCACAATAATAATAACTTTTCCATCTCTTCCATTATCAGTGTCCTTTGTTTAGTTAGAAAAGCTACTCCTTTTGCAACATTAGCATCTTTGATTTGTTCTTTCTTTGCCAGGATGGATGTAATTGTTGATTTATTCTTGCTGTACATCCTGGCAAGTTCCATCACCTTCATACCACTCTCAAACTTTTCGATCACTTCACGCTTAAATTCCATGGTGTTTCTCACTTTTTTTACCACAGGAACTTTACTAGGAACTTTCTTTGGAGCCATGGTTACTTATTTCACAGTTACACTGCAAGAAAAACCACTAAAATAATGGTAAACAAGTGAAATGTTTGGATGTAT
Source organism: Cherax quadricarinatus (assembly GCF_038502225.1). Classification (NCBI taxonomy): domain Eukaryota; kingdom Metazoa; phylum Arthropoda; class Malacostraca; order Decapoda; family Parastacidae; genus Cherax; species Cherax quadricarinatus. Next base: position 1,477,115 of record NC_091319.1, read on the forward strand.
GAGCAGATGCCTCCTCAGCCACTGAGACACAAAGCCAAACTGAAGTGCAAGCTGCCCCAGCCGGCAGATGGACGCGTCCAAAACCGCCGATACCCGAGTTGGCCGATAACCAAACCGGCTGATAACCGGGGGACCACTGTAAATAGTTTTTGTGGATGTTACTTTACTCTTACTTTTCCCAAGTATGTAATTGCAAGCTGCATGGTAGTGGCATGAGAATTCTTGGCATCATTGCTGCATTTACATTTCATTGAAGCTAGGAACATTCTTACTCCTCTTACACTACAATTAAAATGATGAATAGGGGAGTGGTTTTGGAGTCTTTACACCATGATGAAGTAAGTAATGTCCTTTTAATTTGGCTTTGCTCAGGAGGTATTTCCTCAATAAATTGTTAGTTAATTGGTCTTGAATGATTTTATGATACACAGCTTGTATAGTAGTTCAGGGTGTTTCTTTAATTTGTGAAGTTGCATTTTCATTTGACCATAGGCAACAATAGTTCATGGTAGGTCGGGCTTGTCCAACTTCCACAGAAGTTTTATTCAACATTACCCCTGCTCATATTTCACATCCGAGATACTGCTCACATGCTCGAAATGCCTAGCCATGCTAGGTGTCCTAGTGGCCCCCTCTGTAATTAGTATTTTATAACATGTAAACCACACAATACCCAAAACCTGTAAACCCCACATTATAACCCTTAGAGAGAATAAACTTGAATTGAATTGAATTACGGTAACTATCAATAAGGTTGATACCAATGGTATCCTTCCACAATTTATGAACTAATTCTTGAATGTCATCAACAAAAGATACTTTATATGTACTGGGGAACTCTTTCTGTAGTAACTTTATCACTTACTTCAATGGAATTACCTAGTCACATTTCATTAGGTTGGAGAACAGTACTAATTATAATTATAATCATGGGGGAGCACTAAACCCATAGGATTATACAGTGCATGTGGGGGGGATGGAAGGTATTCAGGCTCATTCAGGGAACTGGAGCACAAATCCAATCCCTTAGATCAAGAGCCCCTCACCAGCATCAAGGAACCTCCCTTGAGGGGTGGGGAATGGCACTATATATCATGTACTCTCCCAAAGTACTACTTAGTAATGATATCCCATTTATCTTGCTCACACTATGTACAAATGAAGAATAATAATCACTGCCTATTAACAGGACAAATGGTACAACAGTGTCTTCTTTTCAACACTGTGGGGAACCAACCATACACCTTAGCTTACTGTCTGGTGGCCTCACAAATACATGTACTGTTTGGTAATTTTATTAGGGAAATGCTCTGTAACCAGTCCTATCACTCTTCCTTCTCCTACCCAGACCTACAGTTAATTGCACTGCTTCATAGCACTGACTATCCTTATTGGTTAAAAATCAAGACAGTTTCGTGTAGACAGCACCTACAGGAGTTGCGTTAAAGCTCTTTAAACGTGACCATTTAACAAATGTCTTTTGCAAGCCTTGATCGAACCAGGTATTAACTGTTTGTTTTCCATCTACTTCCATCTAGTCTAACATGAGACATGTAAGGCAGCATCAGCTACATATTTACCAGTTTTTACAGTTAGTTTAACAGTAGAAACTGCAGGTTCATCATTTCTATCAGCATTATATTTGCATGGTGCCACATAATCACTCATTATTGCAGTTTCTGAAATACAGACAGTTGAACCATACAGTTCTTGAAATCATGATTGCCTGAGTATTTGGTATACTTTTGGAGTTCTTTTAACCTTTTCTAAACTAAATGTGTCTAATCGAGTACACTTTAATAGTACTTAATTATTAATGTCAATAATCTGAAAAATGTTAAACATTTTGCACATAATTTATAGCTTAACATACCTACCTAGTATCTATCAGTTTTGTAAATAAGCTAGGTATTAAAAGGCACAGTTAAAGTTACAGAAGAAAAATCAGTTTTGGGTAGGAAAAGTCATGAAAACAGGTCACAAATTTCTTGTGACCTGTGTTGACCAACCTAACTTAACCTAGTTTAAACTAGCCTAACCTAATCTAATCCAGTTTAGATTAATCAAATTTGCTGTGACTTTTTTTTTAACTAACTTTTTTTCCAACATTTCTTCTGAGAGTTTTGTTACTGGTCAACTAACATGGTGGCCAGCAACAAAACTCACAGGCCCTTCTCAAACCCAACCCCTGTGTCCTCATACCCAGCTCTTGTGTACTCAAACCCAACCCTCGTTTACTCAGACTCGACCTTCGTGTACTCAAACCTAATTTTTTGCTTGCACTTACCAGGATGATTCTGTAAGCTGTATGTTGCCGTACAACTTTGGCCGAAGGCATTCAGGTGGCAGGTGTAATTGCCTAGATGATCACTGTTTATGTTGGTAAGTGGGAGACCAGTACAAGGATAGTAATTAGATGGGTAGGTATTACTCTTGAGGATTCCTTCACCTGTTCCATCATCACAAACAGTAGCCAGGACAACAAAATGAAAAAGTTAGTAATGATGTAAGTAAATCCATTTAATCATTTGTAATTTGTAATATAGAATAACAATTTTTTTTTTTATATTTTATTTAAAACCAACAATAGACAATAGACAAAAGGAAAAACCCTAAAGATGACAATATATGAACAAATAACTGAAAAAACGTTACATTAGATATTGAAACATTAACGAATAACATTACAATATAACAAATATGACCACTATTACCTACATATAAAATCAGATACCGAAGCTTAAAATTGTCCTATACTAGCTACATGTGGATAAGTTAACTTTTCGCAAAAACATGCAAACCTATATTAACTCTTCCTCAAATTAATCATCCTTGCTCTTAATTCACACTAGAATAATAAAATACAAGTATAATAAAGAGCAGTTTGAATCAAAGAACATTCCACAATTATCATAAATTTACCCTAACCTAAGCCTAGTATTTCATCTGTATTATAAATGTCTAATCAACACGAAAATTTTACCACATACCCCTAACCATATTTGTTGGTGTACATAATACAACCTTGTATTACCATAAAGAGAAAAAAAAAAGAAAAAATGAAAACCCACTCTTCACCTTTAAAATCAGACTTCAATTTACATACATGTACATACATATAAATAAGTATATAAAGTATGTTGTCTAATTGAACACAATCACTCACAACGTCAGTTATAATATTACGTCAACTCAACCATGAATAACTTCATCCAATTCTTACAACTTCAAGGTTCGTAAAACTCTTAAACTACATACTTCTATTGGCACCAAATCAATTGTGCTTACAAAAATACAATTGTAAATTAAACTGGAACATAAAAAGCCATTTTGACATTTACACATTGTATCAAAATCATAAATGCTCATAGAAAATATGTATTGTATATCATTGAAAATGTTCATGAGAAAAACCATTAATGGTATATACAATAAAGTAAACATACATACAATACATACATATACATACATATACATATATATATACATATACATATATATATATACACATACATACACATACACATACATATATACATACATACATACACACATACACATACATACACAAATACACACACACATACAACACATGCATATATATACACACATACACATACATAGTTATAAGTCGATAATTCCAAATATAACTGTATTGTACTTGACACACTCGGAACAAATAATGTTAAAATTGCACCCCAGCCATACCTCATATAACATTCATCAAACTCATCATGCTACCGCCCATTCTAGGAAACCAGCCCATTTCATCCCCCTTACCTGCCTTTCAACTCCCGTAAATCCCGTAAAGTGAAATTCCTATAACCCTCACTTAAATCCCTCTCCCATCTCCCCCCATACACCTCCTTATTTCTACACTTTGTCCTATAAAAAGTTGCTGTTAATGCATTAATTCTTTCACACACGTTCGCTCCTCTCATAGCCCAAGACATATAAATATAATCTGTAATTATATACCCTACCGCATTCTCTACCATCTGATTCACCCCACCTATGTCTAAGCTTAAAACCCTCAACACCTGCAAACCCCCCCCTCCCACTAACCTTATTACCTTACCCAACCAAACCCTTATTAGTTCAATACATTCGCAAAAATACACTATATGGAAAACAGTCTCCCATCCACCACAAGCCTTGCATATCCCATCCTCCCGTATTCTCTTATGGAATAAAACCATTCCAGACGGTAAGATCCCATGTAAAAATCTATACATTACTTCTCGTACTTTAGGTTTTAAACGTAATTTGTTCAAACGCCCCCAGATATTACGCCAATCATACATCGGATAAACACCTTCTACCACTGCTACCACTGCCTTACCTTCCACCCCATCAAGGTTTCCCAATTTAATATGTGAAGGATCGCTCATGTTTATGAGGACCCGTAACATTGCCTCCCCTATTATGAACTCCCTACCCACCCACCACCGTTGCATATCCTGACGTATCTTATGAAGTCCGCCTTCCCTCGCCCCCCCCTCCCGCTTATAACTACGTTTCAAATACACACTCATAATCCTCTTTTCAACAGCTATAAGACCCAGCCCTCCACGGCCAACCGGGAGTGTGACAACCGCTCTACCTAACCATTCGCTTCCAGTACCCCAAATGAATCTAAAAACGCGCTTTTGTAACCTTTGTATCTCACTACGAAGTATCGGATATATTGCTGCTACATGCCAAAGTTTACTATATAATAGGACATTCGTTGTAATTACTCTTTGATGCAAAGTTAAGTGTGCAGCTCGTAAACCACTGAGGCGCTTCAGTACACCATCTACAATACGCACTGAATTTATTTGTTGTGCTAACTTGATATCACTTACATAAACGATCCCACATATCAGTAATTGGTCCACCTTTCAACTACTTCACATTCCTCACTTAACCTATCTCCAAGATCCATATACTTCGTTTTCTCCTTATTAATTGACATGCCAGAAGCCTTTTCAAAAACATTTACTAACTTTTCCACCCGAGGCAAATCCCTGTTACCACTTACTAAAATCGTTGTGTCATCAACATATCCAACAATGCCAGCCCCCCCCACCCCTTTCGTCACCAACCCCATTTGCTGCCAATAAGACCCTAATTCCTCTATAAAAGGGATCCTGTAAACACGCAAAAAATATTTGTGAAAGGGGACAACCTTGACGTAGACCCCTGCTCATCTGAATTTGTTCTCCTAACCTTCCATTTACCTGCACCCGCAAGGATGCATCTTGATACATTAATTTGGCCCATGATATAATTTCCTCTCCAAACCCCTGCCATCTCATAATCTTCCATAACGCTTCCCTTTCTACACTATCATATGCCGCCTCCCAATCTATAGCCAACACCCCCCCCCACTCCCAATTTTACTCTTTCTTCAATAAAACTTCTAATCAAACCATGCCCGTCATACATAGACCTTCCCGGCACCCCATATTGTCCCTTATCGATCACTTTACCCAGGACCTTTTTTATTCTGTTAGCTAAAATTCTTGCAAAAATCTTATAATCACCACACAATAACGAAATAGCACGATAGTCTTTAACTGTTAATGGCTCACCTTTAGGCACTAAAACGACCACAGCCATCCGCTGCTGTGCCCCTAAACCCCGATCCCGCTTAATGATATTGAATAATCTTACCAAAAATTCTTTTAAAACGCTCCAATTTTGGAGATAAAAGTCACTGGGCAACCCATCAATTCCTGGTGCCTTTCCTAATTGCGCCCCGGATAAAGCTACCCATGTCTCGCACTCCGTTATCGGCCCTTCCAAAACGAATCGATCATGCTCTGTCAACTCACACTGCACAAACCTTCCAATTGACTGTAATGCTATTTCACTTATTCCCACACTTTGCGTTTTCAACTTAACCCAAGCATCAATATACCCACTCATACCCTCAGTCGTCGTCAACACCTGGTCCACTTTATACCCTTGCATACCTACCTGAACATTCAACCCCATTAACTCCATTGCCTTGCGACGTGTGTGTTGACTCCGCAACACACACGCCGACGGCCGATCTCCCCACAAAACCTCCTCAATCCCGCCCTTAAGCCTTTCCCCATCAAACCTCTCATTTTGTAAATTCCGGATATTTTCCTTCAAACTTTCAATTTCAATAACAGGATAATTAGCATTAATTTGTGCATAACATTCGCGCAACTGCCCCTTTAAATATTTTTGAAAACCGTATTGTAACTGATTATATCTCTTCCCTCGATTAATATAATATTCCTTAATACGTTTTTTAGCTATTGTTTCCCACCAATTAACCATGGCAACATCCCCTGGAGCTTCTACCACTAAACGATCCCACATATGTCCAAAAGACAAAAGACTATCCTCTTCCTTTAATAACTTTACATTCAATTTCCAAAATGATGGACCCCTCCGAGGCACACCCTCAATATCCACATCTATTACCACTCCTCTATGATCGGAAAAAACCACATCTATCACATCCACCCTCCGCACAGTAATCGCACAAGGCACGTACATTCGGTCCAACCTCGCCGCATAACCTCGTTTAATGAAGGTATGCTCTACCATCCCTCCCCCCCCACACACATCCTTTAACCCCACCCCGGTCAATATATCCCCCAATATACCCAAACAACACCCCGCACCTCTGGGCTCCACATCTTTACGACGTATCACGCAATTCCAATCTCCGCCTATTATTGCAACATTCGGTAAACCACGTAAAAAATAGACCAGCACGTCCCGAACAAATTTAGTTTTAATACTCACGTCACCCTCAGCCGGACCATATACACATACTAAACTAATGGGAACCCTACCCCAAGTTCCATCCACCCTAATTACCCTCCCCTCCCCCCCTTCACTACGCCTTACTATAAACGGGCTAGTTTCCTTTACCAAAATGGCAGCCCCACCTTTCAAACGCGTCGCATGTTCCATGTACACATTATAACCACTCATATCCAACTCATAACCAGGCCTAAAATTATGTTCCTGTAAGAATACCACATCCACACCAAGTCGCACCAAATACTCATTAAACCACTTAAGCTTCCTCTCAGCTCTCAACCCGTTAATATTTATAGTAAAACACTTGAATTCAACAAATGGGTTTTCCTTTTGTCCCCGGCATTGACTTTACCCCAGTTCGTTTTGCAACACCTCTGTCCCTCCCCCCTTTGTTGGGAATCACCTTTGCAATCCCTTGATCCTTGGGTTCACCATTCCCTCTCTTCTGTACCTCCACCCAAGACTTTTTCCCAGGGCGTTGGGCAGGAGTTAGCACATCATCAGAATCCGATGATGCTGCAGTCCTCTTTCGTGTCCCGCCCTCCACCTGCATTTTGACATCAGAAGCACCGTCCTGATGCACCTCCACCTCTACTGCATGCACCTTCAATCCTGTAGACTCTCTCGTCGACAAACCGTCATCTTCTGCCATACCATCATTCACAGCCTTCCCCAGAACTGAGCCTGGGTCTTCCACCTGATCTAGGACCGATTCCTCTAACAAGTCATCCAACGCCTTTACCAAAGACGCCGCCACTTCTTCACCCATATTAGGTAGTCTCTCCTCAAAAACCTTATGTATGTCCAATGACTGAGATTCTCCTTGTAGCGTTACAACTGGCGATTCAAGCTCCTTTTCTTTGTCTACCTCCTCACTCCATGACAACCGTTGTTGGGGCGGTGTAGCAAGAGACTGTTCTCGCTCATCGCCAACCTCGTCCACTGGCTGCTGTTGCTGCTGTTGCTGTTGCTGCTGTTGCCGTTGCTGTTGTGCCGGGTACCCACTTCGTTTCTCACACTGCGCCGCGATGTGGTCATATGACCCACATAGCCGACACGTACGTTGTTGCCCCGCATACGTTACATAGACTTGAGTCCTTAATTCTTTCAACACAATATATGAAGGAATAGGGTGCCGAAGAGTCATTTTAACTGTATACGCGCCTTCCAGCGCACCTGCATACGGTCCAGTTGCCCATCTCCCTGCTGTGGCTACGTGAACCGTCCCATAAGTACGCAGTTCACTGGTAATATCAAAATCAGTCGCCTCAAAAGGCACATTCCTGATTTTCACCCAGGTGTAATGTCGAGATACATCACGAAGTCTCACCGACACAGCTGTATTAACCTGTATGATGGTCTCCTGATACTTGTCGACCACTGCCTCGTAGACTTGTGCAGACGTCATCTTAACGAAGATTCTTGTCATTCCATTTAATGCGACACCACATATCTCCTCATTTGCTATACCATAGGTATCGCGAATGATCGCTGGTAATAATAAATCCATGTTGGATCCTGTGACAGCACCACAGATCATCTCAATGCAGAGTGTTGATTCTTCTTCTGCTATTCAGCGCCATGTTGGAGAAAATAAAGTTTCCACCAACCAACGCTAGGGGCAGCTCAATCAGGTAAACTGCGCAAAACAAACTCAAACAGGAGCGTCTGCGCAGCTCGTCCACACGGCTCGGAGGCGATGAGGACAATAGTGAATAACAATTATTATTAGTCTGCCAGAAATGTCTAGGCTTGCTAGGCATGCCAGTGGCCTTCCTTGTAATTGTTTTATAATATGTAAACCACCCATTGTAATCTTTACAGAGAAATAAACATTTCAATTCAATTCAGTATTAATATATCATGGAATTATCTCCATAACCATAACTAAGTCAATGTTCCTGACTTTTGCTTGACTGATTTAATAGGGCTAAGAAATTACCTGGGTGGGGTAAACTAGTGTGACCTGACTGGTCATTATCCTGCGAGTCAGGTAGGTAGTGATGGGTGCCAATATGACATTTTTCAAAGCATAGTTCAAGCTGCTCAGGAATAAGAAAAACTAAGAGTTTATGAAGCTGAAGGCACAAGAGAATCGAGGATTAACCCAAAAGGTTACCCTCATGTATATAGGAGTAAGATTAGGGACAAGATAAGCATACTTAAGAGTTACTCAGGTCAGTTTGTCAATGACATGGAAATGTGTACAAGCTTCAACACTTATTTCCTCTCAACTTTTATTAAGCAAGTTTATTCAGGTATACACAAATACAGTTACATAGATTATCATACATAGCAGTATAAGTGTAGAGAACCTAGGATAACCCAAAAAAGTCAGAAAGTGATTTATTTCCATTGGGGTCGTTTGTGCAGGAAGATACTAGAGAAATTCCAGAAATAAAGACTATAAAAATCTGTTCTACATTATTATTATAATAATAATAAAGAAATTATTATAATAAAAAAGAAGGTCTTTGTCTTCACAATTCACACTTCCTGCATTTATCAAACAAACACTGCCCTAAAAAAACTAAACAGATCACAGTAAAGAGACTGAATAGTCCCTGGCTAACACCCAGCATCCTCATATCCATTAACACAAAGCACAAATATGAAAAACAGCACAGAATGGGTCCAATAACAAGAGACCAGCCTAAACCCTCCCCTCAAACGTCTCCTTACCAACCTCAACAGAACACACAAGACACAGATCACTCTGAGTTCCTCGTGTCCATCTCACACTATGCAAAAACTCAATGCACATAAAAGGCCCAAAAATCTGGAATTCATTACCTGTGAATATAAAAGAAACACTGTTTATAAATTCAAATCTCTTCTTACTCACCCACAACTAAATAAATACTGAATAACTATCTCATAAATGTATAACCTGTGACCCTATCAAACTTTGTTTTTTAATGACATTACCTAATAGAATACCCCATTCTCTTGAATGCACAGCAACTCATGAAATGACCATATTACCTGTCTTTGAAATACTCATTTGTGCTTAATTGTTATTTGCTTACTGTAATTTTTACCACTGAATATATCATTGCTTAGTTAATCTTAAGTTAATTTTAAGCCTGCCCATAATGCTCTGCATACAAGGGGCTTTTGGCATGTACACTTAACCACTATTTCTTTGTACATCTATGTATCATGTCCAAATAAATAAATAAATAAATAAATAAAAATCGCTAATTAGACAGGCAGTGTCTGGACCCTACGTCGAGCACTTATACAATGTCATGTAGTTTATTCTTGTTCTTCATGGTACTCTGCTTTAACAAAGAGAGACTATACAAATCACCTAGAACATTGGTGAGATTCATGCTGGACCTGGGTCCAAGAGAGGATGTAGGCCGGGATAAATTACAAACAAAATTGTTCTGACATACTCAATTGTAACAATCTCATATTGTAAACTACTTTCAACATGGCCCATTGTAATATTCCCATATTGTAATTTAAGTCATTTTTACTGTTAATATATACAACCTGTGTACTACTTTCCCCTCAAGGGAGGTTCCTTGATTCTGGTGAGGGGCTCTTGATTTAGGGAATTGGATCTGTGCTCCAGTTCCCTGAATTGAGCCTAAATGCCTTCCATCCCCCATGCGCTATATAATCCTCTGGGTTTAGCGCTCCCCTATGATTATAATAATAATAATTTGTACTACTTTCAACTTGTCCTATTGTGATTTTCGCATATTGTAATTTGAGCCAATTTACTGTTTCCTATAAATAAAATAAGATGTACAACTTTAACAATGATCTATTTATCTAGTATTAAGTACACAAATAACCCGCACATAAAAGAGAGAAGCTTACGACGACATTTCGGTCCGACTTGGACCATTTACAAAGTCACACTAACCAGAAGAGGAGCAGGACGGTTATATACAGGCAGGAAGAGGTGGTGGTGGTAGTAGTAGTAGTACAAGAATGGTATATAATACCGACAAGATGAAATTAAGACACATGCGCAACACCCGGGCATCCCTATCGTAGACGGGTGTTGCGCATGTTTTAATTTCATCTTGTCGGTATTATATACCATTCTTGTACTACTACTACTACTACCACCACCTCTTCCTGCCTATATATAGCCGTCCTGCTCCTCTTCTGATTACATTCCTCTCACCGTCTATTCTTCGCACTGTCCCCACTTGCCCCTCGCCCCTCGTGGGTCCTTACCTGTGAGTCCTTGATTGATTGATTGATTCTGATTACCATTTGGACACAGCTCCATCGACCAACGATCTCGCCTCTCTAATTACCCCGTGTTGAGTGTGACTTTTCCCAGAGTGGTGGTTACTAGACCTTCGTCTTCACCTTCAGGATTGGTGCATCGGCGGCTGCCTACCCAAGGGCAGGAAGCCTCCCTCTGCACTCCTGTTGCTGTCTGAAGCCTCCACGCTCCAGACTGTACGTGTAGTCTACACGCTATACAGCCATTGTTGCATCTCCTCGCCATTGGCTGAAGTCTCCACGCCTCAGCCTGTATGTGAAGTCTGCACGCCATACAGCTAGTGTCGGCTCTCCTCATCGCTCACAGACAGAGTTGCTCTCTTCACCGAGTGGTGGTTACTGGACCTTCGTCTTCGCCATCAGGATTGGTGCGTCGGTGGCTGCCAACCCAAGGGCAGGAAGCCCCCCCTCTGCACTCCTGTTGTCTGAAGTCTCCACGCCTCAGCCTGTACGTGTGGCCTGCACGCCATACAGCCAGTGTTGAGTGTTGAGTGAGCTACTCAAGTCCCAATATGACTCAGTTTTTAGCAAGCCGCTAACCAGACTGAGAGTCGAAGATCAAAATGAATTTTTTATGAGAGAGCCACAAAATTTGATTAACACAAGCCTATCCGATGTTATCCTGACGCCAAATGACTTCGAACAGGCGATAAATGACATGCCCATGCACTCTGCCCCAGGGCCAGACTCATGGAACTCTGTGTTCATCAAGAACTGCAAGAAGCCCCTATCACGAGCCTTTTCCATCCTATGGAGAGGGAGCATGGACACGGGGGTCGTCCCTCAGTTACTAAAAACAACAGACATAGCCCCACTCCACAAAGGGGGCAGTAAAGCAACAGCAAAGAACTACAGACCAATAGCACTAACATCCCATATCATAAAAAATCTTTGAAAGGGTCCTAAGAAGCAAGATCACCACCCATCTAGAAACCCATCAGTTACACAACCCAGGGCAACATGGGTTTAGAACAGGTCGCTCCTGTCTGTCTCAACTACTGGATCACTACGACAAGGTCCTAAATGCACTAGAAGACAAAAAGAATGCAGATGTAATATATACAGACTTTGCAAAAGCCTTCGACAAGTGTGACCATGGCGTAATAGCGCACAAAATGCGCGCTAAAGGAATAACAGGAAAAGTCGGTCGATGGATCTATAATTTCCTCACTAACAGAACACAGAGAGTAGTCGTCAACAGAGTAAAGTCCGAGGCAGCTACGGTGAAAAGCTCTGTTCCACAAGGCACAGTACTAGCTCCCATCTTGTTCCTCATCCTCATATCCGACATAGACAAGGATGTCAGCCACAGCACCGTGTCTTCCTTTGCAGATGACACCCGAATCTGCATGACAGTGTCTTCCATTGCAGACACTGCAAGGCTCCAGGCGGACATCAACCAAATCTTTCAGTGGGCTGCAGAAAACAATATGAAGTTCAACGATGAGAAATTTCAATTACTCAGATATGGTAAACATGAGGAAATTAAATCTTCATCAGAGTACAAAACAAATTCTGGCCACAAAATAGAGCGAAACACCAACGTCAAAGACCTGGGAGTGATCATGTCGGAGGATCTCACCTTCAAGGACCATAACATTGTATCAATCGCATCTGCTAGGAAAATGACAGGATGGATAATGAGAACCTTCAAAACTAGGGAGGCCAAGCCCATGATGACACTCTTCAGGTCACTTGTTCTATCTAGGCTGGAATATTGCTGCACTCTAACAGCACCTTTCAAGGCAGGTGAAATTGCCGACCTAGAAAATGTACAGAGAACTTTCACGGCGCGCATAACGGAGATAAAACACCTCAATTACTGGGAGCGCTTGAGGTTTCTAAACCTGTATTCCCTGGAACGCAGGAGGGAGAGATACATGATTATATACACCTGGAAAATCCTAGAGGGACTAGTACCGAACTTGCACACGAAAATCACTCACTACGAAAGCAAAAGACTTGGCAGACGATGCACCATCCCCCCAATGAAAAGCAGGGGTGTCACTAGCACGTTAAGAGACCATACAATAAGTGTCAGGGGCCCGAGACTGTTCAACTGCCTCCCAGCACACATAAGGGGGATTACCAACAGACCCCTGGCAGTCTTCAAGCTGGCACTGGACAAGCACCTAAAGTCAGTTCCTGATCAGCCGGGCTGTGGCTCGTACGTTGGTTTGCGTGCAGCCAGCAGCAACAGCCTGGTTGATCAGGCGCTGATCCACCAGGAGGCCTGGTCACGGACCGGGCCGCGGGGGCGTTGACCCCCGAAACTCTCTCCAGGTAAACTCCAGGTCTCTCCTCACCGTTCAGGGCATTCAGTGTTCCATCAAGCTACAGCTCACCTCCTCAGTGTCCTGTGCCTCCAGAAACGGACTCACAAGAAACTTTAAAGTTATAGCCAGGCAAGTACGTGTGTCTACTTCACACGTACTTGCCTAGCCAATTATTCTCACAGATTTGGCCGCCACATCTAATTTACGATGCCTTCAATGCCTTCCACTTCCTTCCCCCTTACCACTCCTCTACTGCCAACACCTGCCTCTACTCTTGTCTACTCCTGCCTCTAAGGCCTACCCTGCCTCTACCTCTTCCAAACCCAATTCTTTCTCGCTTAACCTCAAATACTCTAAATCTGATCATGCCACTATCTGTCCTGGAAATTTACTGTACCAGATCACTGGCGCTCCTCAGCTGAAAGTCTTTAAAACCAACTCAGGATTCAAACTACTTCTTGACAGACATTCTTACGAAATGTACACCTCAACCGAGACCAGACAAAAACTTCTCAACGCAGGCTTCACTATTATTTGGACTCCTGAGCACCGCGCCAAATGCACAGTGATCGCAAAACAAAACACGTAGACTCTTCTCTCCTGACCGCCTATGACACAGACAAAGAAGACTTAATCAAAGACATTAGTACTAAGAACAAAGTCTCTGTTGACGATATTTACAGACCTGAAAACTCTACCATCCTCAAAATACGCTGTTCAACTCCTTCTGACGCCTCTACACTCTTCAATCAAGGAATCCTTGCCAAGAACATCCGCATTCCTCCAAACATCCTCTTCACTCCAAACTTTCACCCCATTACACAATGTCTGAAATGCTACAAATTCGGCCACGACAAAATCTCATGCACTTCCACACAAACCTGCTCCAGATGTTCAGCAACTGACCACTTCTGGAACACTTGCAACCTCCCCCGTAAATGTTCTAACTGCGGCGGATCACACACTGCAGTTGCAAATTCCTGCCCTACTAGAAAAGACATTCTCTCCACCCTCAGAGCAAGCCAACCTCCCTCCCTCCCCAACCCCTTCCCTGAACCTAACCCCCCCCTACCATACCTTCCACCGCTACCCCCAATGCCTGGGTTACTCCACGCACTTGGTCTACCTCTCCTACTCTACACACTTCAAACATCAACACACAGACTACAATCACTTCTCCTTCTACACCTAAACCCACACTAGACTACAAAACTAACTGCCAACTCGCCACTGCTGCCCACTCTGCGATGGTAATCTCTCAAGCTTACCAATCAGACTACTCACATGTCCTTAACCTAATCTTGTCTGCTAACAATCTTCCCTCTTTAATTATCCCTCCTTCCTGCTTCTCTTCTAAGCCCCCTACAACCTCTACCTCCTCCCTCTCTCCCACCCCCCCACTTCCTACACCCACCAGCTCTCCTCCTCCCCTACCCCTCTTCACTACTTCCACCCCTCCCACCAACACCCCTACTGATGCTGCTATGACCCCCCCTCCCCCTACCTCCTTACCCACTTCCTCATCCCCAACCAAAGCTTCCACTTCCTCTGCATCTACCTTCGCCCACTCCACCACAACCAAAACTTCATCCAGGTCCAACTCCACCTCCTCCAGACAAAATCCACTCAAACCTAAACCTGCCCCAACTTCTGACAGACAGACAAAAGAACATAAAAACAGATCCATCTCTTCCTCCCCCTCCAGGAAACTGGTCCGTAACACCTACAAACTCACATCAACTGATGGCACCACCATTACGGGCTTTAATCAAAACTCCTCCCCCGACATTAACTTTGCTATGACAAAACCATTAAATCATGTTTAAAGTGATTCAGTTCAACGTACATTCTTTACAATTAGACACCTACTGGCTGAGCTCCTTGAAGCAGAGACCAGATATTGTTTTGCTAAACAGTACCTGCCTCAAAGCCCCTCAATGTATCTGCCATTATGGTTATACTGCACTACAGTCCCCCTATGATCCCCACGATGGGGTTGCCATCCTTGTCAAATCCAACAAAAAACACAAATCTCTCCCAATCCCTTTTATTCACTAACACTGTCTTGCAGTCAGAATACACACCCACCTTGGCCCCTTTATCTTTTTCACCACCTATGCTCGCCCAAACACTATTCTCAACATACACGACCTTTCCTTAGTCTTCAACTACACCAACATACCTACTAGCTGACATGAATGCCAAACACACCGCCTTTCATCACACCAGTAACAACCAACTTGGTCACCAATTGCTCAACTTCACAAGCCATAAACACCTAATTCATCTCAGCCCAGACTTCAATACCTTCTACAACCACACGGGCCAAGGCAAACCAGACGTCATTCTGGCAAACCGAGCCAGCTCTCTATTTCAACACTACATGTGAAAATTTGCGTGGACTGCCTCCAAGTGAGTCGCCTACCCTGACAAACTCTGTTGACACCAAGCTCTGAGGTGGGTACCTCAGCCTCACAAGTGGCTTATAGGACAGATTTTCACAAATGATTGATGTTGCAAGAAACTCGCCTGCATGCACGTATAAAGGACTAACTTACTTGGTGTTGCAGCATATATCCTGATCTTCAACTTCCCTAAGCTTAGCCTTAGCCCCTTTGGACTTCCCCTCAGAAACCACGTGCAACCGGGAGCCTTAATTCCTGCAATATTCAATCGTTATTAGTGACCTGCCTGCACCTCAGAAATTCCTATATCCAAGAGGGTGTGTATCCCCTAGTATAACTATGCAGACACGGACACTAGCTTCCAGACTGACGAGAGACACTGGTACTTACTGGGCATGCACTGCCAGCTGCAACACAGGCCCACAGATCAACTCACTCACAATCTCCCCAGACACTGGCCAGAAATCTACGAGATAAAGTGGAGGTCTTGTCTTACTGTATGGGCCTGACAGAGGTCATCCATGGTACATCGAGGTGCCTCTACCAGATTTCCCCAGGTCTCAAATGTGAAGACACGTAGGGGGCGCCATCTGCTGATCACAGCACGTCTTGTCCAGTTGGTGTCTGTCTTGAGAAGGATGCTATTGTGTCTTTGAGACCCGCGCCTCGTCATTCAAGCTAGGGCTGCCAGTTCTCCCTAGCTAACTTAACCTAGTGTTTGCCTACACTATCGGCCTATTACTACCTATGTTAAGGTCTTAGGTCTACATTATTATTATCTACAGTTGCCTCAATGATCCTAATATTAGTGTACTACCAGTAAAACTACCTACTCCTTCCCTGAAGGGTAAATCTATAACTTAAATAGTGCTTATCAACCATGCCAACTCGGGGAGAATGCTTTTTGTTTGGGTGGGTTTAAGGGCCACCCAGCTCAGCCGTTCCATTACGGCTATGCTGGGACCCCTTCGTACGCCATATCTGTCCTGTGGAACTTTAGGGACCAAATAAATTTCCACATCCTCCCGCCGGCGAAGGTAGGCGCTAAGTCTAAATCAAGTTCACCTTCTGGAGGCGCCCACGGCGGACCCTGGACATGAGTGCCATCTGGCCACTCTCGTCGAGCAGACTCCGGTCTAACTTCAACCGTCCAGTTTCCCCTGGGTGGACCTCTGGGGGTGTAAACTTGTTGGTTCCGGTGGTCTTAGCACCCTTTCCTTTAACTTTAACGTCTTTCGTATGTCTAGCCTTGACTGAGTGGCTCCATACTTTCCCACCCAGTAGCCCACATGCCTTGATAGCCTTTCCTCCCACTGTTACGAGGTGGCCCGGTGGCCTGGTGGCTAAAGCTCCCGCTTCACACACGGAGGGCCCGGGTTCGATTCCCGGTGGGTGGAAACATTTCGACACGTTTCCTTACACCTGTTGTCCTGTTCACCTAGCAGCAAATAAGTACCTGGGTGTTAGTCGACTGGTGTGGGTCGCATCCTGGGGGACAAGATTAAGGACCCCAATGGAAATAAGTTAGACAGTCCTCGATGACGCACTGACTTTCTTGGGTTATCCTGGGTGGCTAACCCTCCGGGGTTAAAAATCCGAACGAAATCTTATCTTACCCTAGATTTAATGGCAATCTATCTCCCTCTTTATGTACCCTGTAAAAGTGTTTTCCCAAGGTGGCCTAGTGTTCGTCACTACCTACCTGGTTCAGCTTCCCTGGCGGTTCATTCAGTTTGGTAACAGAGCTACAGATGTACCTCATAACATAACAATAAACGGATCACCTATCACAAAGCTAACAGAGGGAAAATTCCTAGGAATCCACCTCGATAATAGACTCAAATTTCATACACATATACAACAAATTTCTAAGAAAATTTCCAAGACTGTAGGCATACTATCGAAGATACGGTACTATGTTCCACAGTCAGCCCTCCTGGCCCTTTATCACTCTCTTATTTACCCCTATCTCACCTATGGAATTTGTGCATGAGGCTCAACAACAATTAACCATCTCAGACCACTAATTACCCAACAAAAGGCTGCAGTTAGAATGATAACAAATTCTCACTACAGGCAACACACTCCACCAATATTCAAAACACTCAACCTACTCACCATACAAAACATCCATACTTATTATTGCACCTATTACATACATAGAACACTTAACTCTGATATTAACCCTCCCCTCAAACATCTCCTTGCCAACCTCAACAGAACACATGACCATAACACAAGGCACAGATCACTCTTTGATGTTCCTCGTGTCCATCTCACGCTATGCAAAAACTCAATGCACATAAAAGGCCCTAAAATCTGGAATTCATTACCTGTAAATATAAAAGAAACACTACCTGTTTATAAATTCAAGTCTCTTCTCAAAGATCACTTACTCACTCAAAACCAAATAAATACTGAATAACTGAACCTTATAAATTGTATATCCTATATGTTACTCACAATTATATCACACAAATGTTAAACCTAGGACCCAATCTAACTTTATTATTTTTTTAAATACACTACCTAACAGAATACTCCATTCGACTGAATGTACAACAATGCAAGCAACCATATGACCTGTCTTTGTAATACTCATTTGTGCTTTATAGTTGTCTGTTTACAATAATGTTTTATCACTGATTTCATCATTGCTTAGTTAATTTTAAGCCAGCCCGTAATGCTATGCATATAAGTGGCTTTGGCATGCTGCTCTTACCTGTATTTTTTGTACCTCTGTATGTATGCTTAAATTACTAAATAAATAAATAAATAAATAAATAAATAAATAAATAAATAAATAAATAAATACTGGTATTCATTATCACTACTCCCCCAGCTATCATGGGGACAGCTTCTCTATCTGGCGTGGCAGGGAATTCAGGTGGAATCCTGCCGCCTATGATGTATCCTACTGGGGATCTGTATAAACCAATTCCTTCCTTAAACGTCCGTCGTGTAGACAGGAAGTCATCTATATGATTGGCTCCCACCAGGATACCTACATTTCTGACTGTGTCAGTGGTAATTCCCTGGTCTGCCAGCTTCACGTCAAGGTCTTTCAATCGCTTAGCTGCTGCAGCAAGACCTCCCGCTGTAATTGCCCTGGGTAATGTCTCTACCACCAAGGCTGTAATGTCTCTGCGATGTCCACCTAATTTGACTGTGACATCCACCACATCATAAGATTTGGGTGGGACCTGACTTATAGCCCCTCCCAACATCATACTAACTTTCTTTGTGGCCTTCAACTTTAATTTAGCCACCAACTTCTTTGTTATCAAGGATACTTGTGCTCCTGGGTCAAAGAATAATCGGGTTGTTTCGGACCTGTGCCCACTCACAACCTTCGCCATGACTGTAGGTAGGGCAGCACCTCCGTGATTCTCACTCGGATTAGAGACTTCACTCGCACTAATCACGCTAGCTACCATTTCAGGCTCGGACTCACTTTCTATCTCTACCTGAGAGATATCCCTACTAGCTTGGGGTTCCCTTAAATTATTGGGACATAGTGCAGTATGGTGCTTACCTTTGCAACAGACTCGACACTCACTGAGCTGGGTGCCACAGTCTCTCGCAAAGTGTTCCCCACAACACTTGAAGCAGGGTCTCAACTCCCTTAGTCTCTGTTGCCTACTGTTCAGTGTTATATACTCCGAGCAACTCGTGCTAGCATGTTCGCCTTCGCAGAACACGCATATTCTGGCATGAGTGCCTCTGAGGTACTGAAAGAAATATCCTTATTGGGGTCAATATGCTTAGGCTAGCCCATTCAAACCCCTGCACAGAAGCCCTCCAAACTTTCCTCAGCACTGGTGAACACCCTTCCAGATGGATCGAAAAAACTGGAACCGACCTCCGCATGAACCAGCTACATGATCTATATCAAGTTGGACAACAGAGACATTTCCCTGCTCCATGGGATATTACCCCATTCCAAACTACCATTCCTCCATTTCCCCCCAAAACTCTTCTTAAATCACAACCAAAGCTTCGTCTTGAAGCCAAACATGATGCCTTAAGCTGTATTGATAACTTAGTCACACAGAACAATCTTTCACAAATTATTTACGTCGATGGTTCTGTTCACCAGTCCACTGGTGCAGCTGGTAGTGCCGCTGTTGTCACACAGAGTGATGGCTCTCATAAAGAAATTGGAGCACGCATCAATAACTGGGCCTCTACCCTTCAAACAGAACTGTTTGCCATACTTCTTGCACTCAAATGTGTCCATGTATCTAAGGTTGACACTTTAATTGTAACTGATTCTCTGTCATCCATAAATGCTCTCAACTCATTAAGTATAAATTGTGGCATGCTTGTGTCAGAAGCCAGACATAGATAT